>NC_085860.1:36761518-36764018 GCF_034702125.1 Engraulis encrasicolus | reverse complement strand
AGTGTGGCGTGATGTCTGCACCAACAAGTCTGGCTGCCTTGGCCAGCCCTCATCCAGACCATCAGTCAGGCATGGAGGTTATGAGCTGCTAGCTGAAATACGGCCCTGGCTCTGAGTGTGTGGGCCCTCTCTGTCAAGGCAATTATCTTTGCACGTAAATGAGCGGAGTCCGTGGAGTCAGTTTTTACTTGTCTGCTCAGGCTGCTATCAAGTTTTTGCGTGTATCTCACGCTAGTGCATTCTGCGTGGTGGTGCGACGCCTTTTGAAGTTGAGGCATGCTCCTATAACGCAACGGTAATGCACTTTTTGCGCAATTTTCCTGCCGTGACTGCGATTTTGTTTTGCCATTGCGAATTTCTGTTGCTAAACCTAATCTGTCAGTAAAGCAATGTGTCTTTCTGCTTTACCTTTGCCAAGAACAGCGTAATTAACAAGGGTTTGACAAATTTCTTACGAAATTGTGCCCAGACCTAAACCATCCCTAAACCTAACCTGTCACAGGGCGTTGTGGAGCACGCCTTAACTTTCAAAGGCGTAGTGCACCACTCAGAGTAGAGGCGTAGTGGTCTGCTCCACTCAGAGTAGAGAACTGCAGTGTTCCTTCACAAAAGTGTTATTTCAACACTTAGACTGTAATCTGGGACCAAAAACATTGTTGAAAATGTAAAATTGACTCTCTAAGTGTTGAATGGGCATTGCAAAATGTATGGTGTGCAGTATATGCTTAACTATGCAAAGTTGCATGCACACAGAGTGCAAAGTCATGATAAGGGAATAGTGTGATACAATGTAGGCCTATGTAATAGGTGGTTATATGTAGACACCATTGCTCTGAGTTGAAAATGAATTAAAGTGAAATATCAGAGCCTGAACAACAAGACACTTTGCGATGCAGCATTCATATCACCAAGCAGTCTTACCAATGGGATGTTGTTAATGACAGTCACATGTAAACAATCAAGGCAAGGTCAGAAGTGAGTGCAGGCTCTGAGGGATGGGAGAGTTGTGGTAGTGCCAGGCCAGCTAATGCTTAATTGATGGTTGTGGTGGCTGGAAATTCGATACACCGTCTTCTTGTGCACTTGTGTGAAAGTCCATTCTTCTTCCCCAGTTTCTGCTGCGCCATTTGTGAAGCCGAACAGACAGAGCTTTCAGCAGCCCTGAGCCCATCCAGGGCCTTTGTGAGAGAGAGCAAGAGAGAGAGAGGGAGAGAAAGCGAGTGAGGAGCAAGATTTAGGTTTTTTGGGGAGGGGACACAAGTGAGAGGGTTGAAGTTGGGGGGGGGTTAGAGGGTACAGGGGGGGGGTGTGCTTGAGGATTAGAGACGTAGGGTAGAGTATCGTCTTACAGTTCCCCAAGGGAAAGACACATGACCCAGTGCAATCGGGGAAGGGAGGGAGAAAAAAAAAAGATGTCAGGCCACGGCTTGAGCTCTTTCAATGAAAACCACATGCAACACTGCAGAGAGGGAAAATGAGGTGGAGGAGGAGGAGGAGGAGGAGTGAGGGAGGTACAGAAAGAGAGCGAGACAGAATGGGAGGAGGCTTTATCCATCCCTCCCCTCCTCCCTCCCTCCCCTTCTCTCTCTCCTCCTCCTCCTCCTCTCTCTCACTAGTGTGTGTGAGAGGGGAGTGAGTGCCGCGTGGATCTCTCCTGATACTTTCAACAGGCAGTGCAGGAGACAGAAGTAAAGAGGCAGCTCTTTCTCTCCCTGTAGCTCTCTTTCCCGCTGTCTCTCCCTCCCTTTCTGCATTTGTGCTTGAGCGGGACTGTGATTACGGACTCTGTGTGTGCGCACAAAAGTATTTGTGATAAGACACACAAAGAAAGACCATAAGGAAGACAGAAACTGGCATCCTTTTTGCAGCATCTACTGTCCCTCTCGGTCACACACAAACTGTGAGGATCTATTGCTGAGGGTGAATTGGTGCAGCGGTTCAGCGGTGAGAGTCTCCAGCATTCCATCACCAGGATCCAGGCTCCAGGAGAAAGACAGAGAGAGAGAGAGAGAGAGAGAGACGGAAGACGAGGAGGAGAGAGCCATGTCTGGAGCGCTCCTGAGAAGGAACTCCAGCAAGCAGGGCTTAGAGAACCTGTTGAGGTAAGAAACGCTGGCAAGCAGGGCTTACAGAACATGTTGATGACAAAAAAGGATACACTGTATACCGCTGCAGCCTCATATTACCTTGCATGGGTGAGGCATAAATGTAGGTTTGTTTTGTGCAGTGTATACTTGTGTGTTGTGGAGTGCTGTGTCACAATGATAATGGGATGCTGGAGTTTCCCAGGTGAGGTGTCACTTCACTTACAGAATATGTTGACGACAAGGAGGATAAACAGTATACCGCTGCAGCCTCTTATTACCCTGCATGGATGAGGCATAAATGCAATTTCATGGTGTGCAGCGAACACTTGTGGGGTGTTGTGGAGTGCTTTGTCACAATGGCAAGTGGGAGTTGGAGTTTACCAGGTGGAATTTCTTTCACTTTCACACATTGG
>NC_085860.1:36746518-36756518 GCF_034702125.1 Engraulis encrasicolus | reverse complement strand
ATTCAACAGTCTAGTTAAAGCATGCCACCTTTATTTTATTTATTCACAGTAGCCAAAAGCCATAGGCAGAGCTGAATGTTATGCTTCTTCACATAGGCCTATAGGGCCTGTTTGTTCCTATGTAATAGGCTTTGTTTGCTTGATTTAAGACACTGGCACTAATTAAATTTCAAAAAAGTGTTGGGGGTGCCGTAATGGAACATGAGAAACAGCTTTGTAATGAGCTTTGACATGACCCCCAAAGACAAATAAACGCACAGAGACCCCACTACGTTCAAACTGGGGTGGGGCTGGGAGAAATTTGCTGCGCCCCATTTGAGCTCAGTGGGGGGTTGTGGCATTAGGAGGGGGGCTGGCGGGGGTGTTTTGTCTTTCTAACCTATATTTCATCTGGTTGGGTCACAGTGAATCAACCAGCTCATCTCTTTTATCGCTGGCTTGCTCTGCTAGCAATAACACACAATAACAATGCCAGCTCATTACACATAACAGGCCATAATGAGGAGGCAAATGCTGTATTTATCGTGTAGGATATAATTATCACAAATTGTGTGTAATTGTCTTTTCATTTGCCTCAAGCAGTGAAAATATTGACCAATATATCACATACAAAGACTTAAGTATGAATGGTTTTATGCACATATGCCATAGGTATGGGGGGGGGATGGGTGCTTCAGGCCATGCCTCTGCTGAACATGGTTTTGGGGAGCCAATGCGCCCTATGCACAATTGCCAGAATCAAAACTTTCCAGAGTGATGTGTTTTTGAGTCAGCTGGCTCACATGTACAGGCACGTATTCTCCCATCATCATGTTGAATCACTTGAGTTATACACTTCCGCAGATGACCTCATTCTTCTCCCACAGTATTTTGTTTTGTCTGTGTTTCATCATCCCATATTAAGCCATGCGCTCAGGCCTTAGATGTCAAACAAGACACAGAGAGGAAATACCGATCTTGTGGGGAATGGGATTGTTTTTTACTGTGTTCATGACCTGGGAATAACAAGCAAATCAACTCATGTCAGTTAGTTTAGATAGACAGACAGACTGTAGCCTAAGTGCAAGATCAGTGGAGTGGCCACCTAGGTGTAAGAATAGAAGGTCAAACCAGACGGTCACAGGGAGTCAAGATTAGTAGTCATGTCACCACCGACAGACAGAATGAGTGAGGAGCCCAGCCAGGACTGTAACCAGACATTTTCAAATACCGAGGTCAAATACTCTGTGCTGTACTGTAGGCTATACATTTAGAATGCTTCAAATACTTAAATCAAACTCAAAGTTTGTTATCATTAATTACTGCCTTGAGGATAAATGGGGCATCGTATACAGACTGAATTTATCATTGTTGATCATATATCAATTTTCATCATAGATACATTTTATATTACTGAAAAAAATACAGAGGACATGACCTCTGTGTCCTCAATGGTAGTTACGGCCATGAGCCCACCAGCTCAGACAGACCGAAAAGAAGTTAGCTCTCCAAAAAGAAAAAAAAACACAAAATGACAGACAGCAAAGTTTGGGGTTAGATCTTGGCCTCTGAGTCACTAAAGGGAGAGAAAGGTGAGGGGTCGCGTCTCCTACGTCTCGTCGTCTCCTTGTGAAGAAGAGACGCCCTCGGCTCATCTCCATTAGCGAGCTCTTGCTTCTTACTCCACTCCGCAACTACCAGGTGTTCAAGCTTAGACTATAGACGGCCCGAAGGCGTGGACAACAGAAGCCCCGCAAAGCTCCCCTTGGCTCAGGCTGGGATTATGAATCATCTCTGTTTAGGCTGTTTATTTGTGAAAATGATGACGTGTAAGCCTCCACGAGAATGCAAGAAGTTCAAGGAAGTTTCCTGGCAGTGTCTGTGTGTGTGTGTGTGTGTGTGTGTGTGTGTGTGTGTGTGTGTGTGTGTGTGTGTGTGTGTGTGTGTGTGTGTGTGTGTGTGTGTGTGTGTGTGTGTGTGTGTGTGTGTGTGTGTGTGCGCTTGCGTGCATGCGTGCGTGCGTGAGTGTGTGTGAGTGCATGTGTGTGTGGGTACATGCGTGCTTGTGTTTGCGCATGTGTGCACACATGCATGTGTGTGTGTGTGTGTGGTGAGGGGTGGCTCGTAAGTGTGAGTGCGTTGTGTTTGTCTTGCCAGCACCGCTTGTTGAGGCCTTTATATGTCTGTACTGTAGGTCTTACTTGGCATTTGCTTTAACAGCGTTTACAGTAACAGGTCCTTTCAAATTGTTGTGCAAGTGTTGAGCGAGTCTAAATTGTCTGACACCTCTGACTCAACTGATTTTCCGCTACAGCGGGACTAAAAGGAGCCCTTGGCAGCAGTTCCCGCTCAGTGGTACACTTACCTCCGTAACTCTTCCTCCTGTCACTGAGCTGACCGATGTACTGCTCTGGTGAACTACTATGCCTTTTTTTTCCACTGCTGGTTTTCTGGTAGGCCTACAGCTCGACACAGCGCGACTCAGCCGCCATTTTTTGCTGTACGATTGAGCTGTGTCGTGCCTATTCGAAAAGCAAAAAGTGGCAGCCGAGTCTTGCTGTGTTGAGCTGCAGGCCTACCAGAAAACCGGCACTGCACAGTGGTTTCAACCTTTTTTGAACAACCGCCCCCCTTCACCTCATCATATGCCTTCCAACGCCCGACTTAGTATTAAAAAAATAATAGACTAACTGTTGTTCCTACTGAGTGCCCCCTTCCCCAGGTGTTTCCCTATTAACGCCCCTCAAGGGCTCTCTCACGGTCCGCTGGGGGGTTGTAGAGCCCCCGATGAGAGCCACATCTGTCGCAGGACTGTAGTTCAGTAAGTCACAGTCAGAGTTCCATGCTCTAATGAAGGTTGTTTGACTAAAGGTTTACATGTGTGAACAGTTTTGCATGAACTTAAATTCGTAGATTTAAAACAAAAGTTTTGCTACATATTTCACTTGTGTCCTCCACATCCTTAGTGACTGAGGGTTCAGTGTTCGACATAAAATATTCAAGGGTCCCTTGCTGCTCAGAAATATTTTGTTAATGAATGCTAATGCAAAGATTGACAAAGATTTTCCCCATTCGGAGACTTATTCCTCACCTTGAAGGGTAGAATTGAAAGAGCGCTGTGTTTAGTATATATGGTGTGAGTAATCATTCAGTTTTCAGGGGGGTTCAGTCCGTGGTCAGTGAGTGGACACTTATCAGCACGGTGACCGTATTTCACTTGTTACATAATCTGCCTTACTTGTTATTTTGAGCTCCTCCCGTCCCGCTGTGTTGTGGGCAAGAGTTAGATGTTGAAATAGCTACTGGACTAGAGCAGAAAGAGGATAAAAAAGTGAGAGTGACAGAGTAGGATAAGACCTGCAAGCCTCCGTGAGTAACAGCAGCAGCAACAACAACAACCACAGACATAAAAACCACTATGACACCCAACGTCATCCGTCTGGCCTTCACCTGAGGGGTCAAATAATCCTATTACGCTGATTAGAGGGCAGGAGTAGGGGACGCAACGTTAGGGATCTAGTCCGTTCATTCATCTTGCTGTGTTAACATAACACTTAGAAGAGGGGTGGGTGGGGGTCTGCACTTTCACTCTCGAATGAGTGTGCATTGTATAAAGGTGCACTGTGTAATTTTTCTACACAGTCTCACCCCAAGTAGTCAATTTTTGACAACTCAATTTTTGACACCCCAAGACTGCAATTTTTGACGTCTTGGGTATTCCTTCCACGTCACATTTTGACTATGTCCTCAAAGGCGCCCCCTTGTGGCAGCATAACTTCATTGAGGTTAGGTTTAGGAATAGGTTTAGGGTTAGGCCACATAGTCAAAATGTGACGTGGAAGGAATACCCAAGACGTCAAAAATATCCGTCTGGTCCAAGGTAGTCAGAAATTGACTACTTGGGGTGAGACTGCGTTTAATTTTTTAGTAGGCCTAGTTCATTTCCAGAATATGCCCCCCATTCACGAATGTTACCTTTTTCATGAATACTTACCATCACCATTAAATTCTAAACGTTGTTCTTTTCATACATGAAAAGGGGGATCTTCTCCATGGTCCGCCATTTTGAATTTCCAGAAATAGACATTTTTAGCTGCAAAACTTACTGTACTTTGGTCATACTAGTAAATATTAGTTCATTATTTAGTAAATATTCATGAAAAGATCAAATTTAGCAATAGGCAGCACAATTTCAATGAGCAGAGTGGTTGCAATACCTACTGTACTCTGGCCACCACAGTGTACCTTTAAGTCCGATTTCTCAGTGTTTTATATTGTTAGAGTTACTCAACATTTAGGGTTGGGATTAACACTCATTGTAGTGTAGCCTAATTGGTCCCAGTCTTTAAATGGTGAATTCAAACTTTTCTGTGTGCGGGTGGTTATTGCCTCCAGCCTGGTCGTTCCGCCCGAGTGCTGCTGGCTGTGTGGTTTCCATGCTCTGAGTGAGGGAATGAGGGGAAGAGAGGTAGCGAAGCGAGCCTATACTGGAGGAGCAACCCTACCCTAACCCCCTCCTTTCCCCCCGGAAGAGATTAAGGATGGCTATTGTTAAATGTGTCACTTCAGTCACTGCTTAGGGCTATGATAAGGTATTCATAGGTTGTCATGGCTCCTTGAGCTTTGTAGGGGGTGCACTCGTGACCCATTGAGAGACAGGTTTATTTTTTTTATCTTAAAACAAGACATCAGAAAAGACCAATGTGTTACGGAAGTCCTGTTGGTCTGTGACCTTTTCACCTCCTCCAATATCCCCCTGATCTCAACTTTATCTCTCCTAGATCTCGCTACTCTCTCTCTCGCTTTCTCGTTCTCTCTCCATCTCTCTCTCCCTCTAATTCACTCACTCTTAACCCTCAGGCTTCAGGTCATTTCCTTTACCAATGTACTGAGAATAGACTCAGAGTGAAGGGGAAGAAACACAGAGGGGCGAGCGAGGGCAGTGGGGTTAGAGTTTAACCACCCGGTACTTGCCCCCCCTTACCATGTTGCAAAAGATGAATCACCTTAACAGATTGTGACAGAAAGCTACGATGTCCACCAGAAAATGTGTGTGTGTGTTTGCACGTGCGCGCGCGAGTGCATGTGTGTATATGTACATCCCAGTGTGTGTTTGTGTGTATGTGTAAGTGTGTGTGATTGCACGCGTGTATGCATGCGTCTCTGTGTACATCCAAGTGTATGTGTGTTTGTTCTCATGCATGTACTCTCTGGTTGTGAGTGAATTATAGCTCTTTCTCAGTGGTGCCGATAGCCCTTATGCAGAGCTGGACTGGGGGAGAAACAGGGCCGGGCATTTTTGCCTTAAAGGGGCCCCTCATAATTAGCGGCGCAGAACTGACTCACTGGTGGGCCCCGAACCCTCTTGGGCCCCTATTTTCATAAAAAAATAAAAAAATTGCACATTTCTGAAAATAGGGGCCCACGAGGGTGCAGGGCCCACCGGGAAATGCCTGCTATGCCAAATGGCCAGTCCAGCCCTGCCGTTATGTAAGCAGTCCCAGCCACACAGTCCGCAGCCACAGAGTTCGCAGCCACACAGTCCCAACCCCGTCTGCAGCGCAGAGACGTGGCAGCGAGTGCGGCCCAGTCTGGTGTGCGTTAGGCGGGTCATTAGTGACCTGGGTTGCCCTAATTTCCCAGATTAATGCGTAACGCAATATGACACCCGCGCGGCCTAGATGGAACCCATTGCCGAGCCCCTTTGTCAGTCTCTCCAAGGAGCTGTGGGCTATTCTCCAGGCCCCAGCGAGCGAACAGGAAGGTTGCCATTGTGTGTGTGTGTGTGTGTGTGTGTGTGTGTGTGTGTGTGTGTGTGTGTGTGTGTGTGTGTGTGTGTGTGTGTGTGTGTGTGTGTGTGTGTGTGTGTGTGTGTGTGTGTGTGTCTGTGTCTGTGTGTCTGTGTGTGTCTGTGTGTGTGTGTGTCTGTGTGTGTGTGCTGGGTGTGTGTGTGGGTTTCAGGGAAATTGCTGGTGCCTTCTCCCTAAGGCGTATTGTTACTTTTTTGGTTGGCATCTGTTTTTTTAATAGCTTTGGCACTGGTGCAGCGTACTTTGTCATCTGTGTTTTCGTGTAAATATGGTTGCCTTCATCGAAACCACTAACCAGTGTGCACACGTACATTTCAAGTTCAGACATGGTTGCAGAGCCAAGAAAGAAATGAGTGTGTGTGTGTGTGTGTGAGTGTGCGTGTACATGCGTGCGTGCGTGCATGTGTGGTGCATGTGTGTGCATGTGTATACATTTGCATTAAAACTGTTTAACTGTTTAACTGCATCCACGCACATGCAGTGTTGTATGTAAATGCACACACACCTGTGTTTTTGTGTGGGAGTGTGTGTGTGTGCGGATAAACACACTTTTGCAGAGGATGTGTTGAGCAGTGTCATAAACACAGTAATGCTTCAGCGTTTCCAGCAGTGGGCCGCTAAGGAATCATGCTCATCTTCTTTAGCCAACACTGAAGCTTCGGGCAAGCCAGCCACCATTAATCTCCAATGGCGATCAGCACATCTGCCTCCAGCTGCCTTTCTGTAGTGTAGTGTGCTAGGTGGAGGAGAGACAGAGGGGAGATGACAGCATGCATTTGTAATTCATAATTTGAGTTGTAGGAAAAGCAAACCGTTGCTACACACAATACACTTTCTCAGATCTTTTGGGCTTTGATATCTTTATTGGAACAGTATGAGAGATGAGAGATGGATAGTAGTGTGGGAGAGAGATAAGGGGGAGGGCTGGGGAACGATCTCAGGTCAGACTCAAATCCTGGGCCCCAGTATAGTGCTATGGTGCCTTAGCCCAGTGTTTCTCAACAGGGGTGCCGCAGGCCACCTTCAGGGGTGCCGCGGAAACGTGGCTGATAAAAAATTATGTAATATAATACATATTTGTCTAAATTGATAAGGTCATGTTAGTCAGTGGAATCTTTCATCTGCCATTTACGCACAATCATTAAATAAAGTAAATATTGGTCGCCCCAGTCAGCTGCAACTTTGAACGTAGGTCGTGTGACGTGTGTTACTTTTCTAAGCTTGTATCGGATGCGATGCCATTTTACGGCTTGTTGGTTTGGGGTGCCTTCACATTTTTCATGAATTGAAAGGGTGCCTCGCCTAAAAAAAGGTTGAGAAACACTGCCTTAGCCCATTGAGCCACTGCACCCCCTAAACAATACTAAATGTTGTGTCTCCCCATCTCTCTCTCTCCCTCTCTCCCTCTCTCTCTCTCTCTCTCTCTCTCTCTCTCTCTCTCTCTCTCTCTCCCTGTCTCTCTCAACAGGGTGACGGCCCAGAGGAGCATCGAGGATGCTGAGGAGATCGAGAGGGAGCGCAGGCGGCGGGCGAGGGAAGCCTTCCGTAAGGAGAGCAGCCACTCTGGAGCCGACACCACAGCTCTGGACACAGAGGCCCCAGCAGAGGCCACCCAGTAAGTTATTGGGACCTTTGAGGGGGGAGAGAGAGAGAGAGAGAGAGAGAGAGAGAGAGAGAGAGAGAGAGAGAGAGAGAGAGAGAGAGAGAGAGAGAGAGAGAGAGAGAGAGAGAGTGAAAGGAGAGAATATACGGTAATGCTATTTAAATGTGGCTGGCCAGTAAGAGCTCCAGGAGAGGTTGACTCATGGACTTCTGATGGACTCATGGACGTCCCCAACATCCCTCTGTCTCTGTCTCTGTCTGTCTCTGTCTACACACACACACACACACACACACACACACACACACACACACACACACACACACACACACACACACACACACACACACACACACACACACACACACACACACACACACACACACACACACACACACACACACACACACACACACACACACACAATTTGAGGGACACATACTCTTGATAGAAACATTGTTACGCACCACTTATGCAAATACACACACAAGCATGCACACACACACACACGCACGCACGCACGCACGCACGCACACACGCACGCACGCACGCACACACACACACACACACACACACACACACACACACACACACACGCACACACGCTCGCACGCACGCACGCACGCACGCATGCACGCACGCACGCACGCACACACATACACAAAGACATAGAGAAGACTAGGGAGAAAGACACAGAGTGTTTGGTGATGACACCCTGCCTGAAGAATGTTTGCTCCACATCGCCATAGGGCCAGAGGCCCGACAGCTTGGCTGCCTGTTTTAATCACACAGCCATGTAATGAAGGCCCGCACACATCTCACATCTTCTCATCCCCACAGAATGACAGAGGGGAAAAAGTCCTCTCAGTCCAGGGTGTGAAGCGCCTATTGCTCACATCAAAACAGGTAGCCAAAGACTTGCCTGTAATTATGTTCTCATTGCTGAGATATACTGCACCACAGCACTGCAGGCCTGTAGTCTACTTCGCTCAGCTCTCAAAACATTCCTTAGTGGCCGTTTGTCATAGGCTATGTAGGTAGCACTCTTAGGAAGAGTTGCTAATAGGACATATTTGCATTGCTTAAAATATTTTTAAATATCAACTTGTGTTTTTACTTAACTACTTTACTTATGTCCAATATCACATCTACGTATAAACTGGTCTTTCATGCCGACAGTGCTGTTTTAAGTCATTGCTATCCCATAAACCACAACTAAAGCTCTAAAGCAGCTGTCAACCTAATGTTTGTCTACTATTTCTCAAATGTGTTATAAAGTGAGATAAATGTGTTGTTGTCAAGGGGGTCCCAATTCAAATGTATCTGGGGACAAAAGCATCTGGTTTTAAATGGCTTTTAGCCATGTCCTCCTCCTGCAATCCAGGCGGTACGAGCAGGGCTAGCGTTTGCTACTTAATAATAACGCTTCCTCCATTTTCACCTGTCTCACAAACACCATACCTTGTCTGATATGTTTCGATGGCTCACCTCCATTTTCCTCGGAGCGGCACATGAGAGAATCTTCAAAAGGATTGCAGACATACATAATTGTGTGCCCCAGATACTGTAGATGAAAATCGTTACGTTATTTTAAGCAAAACCGCACCATCAACATAAAATAAAGTAATAATAGCACTACCTGTTTTTATGATGTCAGCCATCTGGCCACGGCGGCCATGCTTCCATCATATCCAATCAGCCTAATCATCCCTCGGAATGCGCCCCCAAAAATTCCTTTCAGGCAGCTAACCCCCGATGTCTGAAGATGAAATAGATTTCCATCCCACTGGCTTCCTAATGACCAGGCGGTGGGAAAAGGGGCGGCCTTGGGTATCATTAAAAATAACATGCTTCGGCTTTCCCTTTCATTAATGAAGCACTTCTCCCAAGTCTCTCTACTCCTCCTCCTCCTCCCCATCTGCGTTACGCGTTACGCATTACGCACTCGGGCTCAGGTGCAGATGTTTTGGTTAACCTGGAGCGACCCTTTTGAAGTTTGTGAACAGAGTTTGTGGTGATGAAAATGGGTGAGGAAAGAGCAGGGTGAACCTGGAGTTCAACTACACAAACACTTGGATAGGGACCAAGTTTTTTGTCAGGAATTCACTACATTGTATAATTTCTGATTGAATATCATATGTTTTAGACATATAACCATTTCAATGTAGGAATTATGTAGGGACTAGGATGGAATTGGCTAAAAATCATAACAATTATTATAGGAAAAATACCACAGTTAGACATGCTACGCTGTGACAGCCAATATGGTAATTATATAGAAATATCCTTGCTAAGGTTCCCTGGTGTTTTTACTTTGGCCAGTGTTGAGACTGTATTTCTGCATTTTTCCAGTAACCTGTTGTGCAAGACACAGCTATGCATTTTGGCTCTTATGGTCCGTGGTAGACAAAACCCCTAAAAACTGACAGGAAGTAATGTCAGACGTGATCGCAAAGGTGCAGTGTGTCATCACCCTCTTGTCAACATGTCTGAAGCAACGTCTGACCCCGGGCTCGCTCGCTCCCTCTTATTTTGCTGACGAACATTCAAAATATGCTCACAGCTGTTTCACAGTTCTGTTACAGTAAAATGTACACACACACACACATAC
>NC_085860.1:36741518-36744018 GCF_034702125.1 Engraulis encrasicolus | reverse complement strand
CTTGCAGATATAAAGTGCCCAGGAAATATACAGAACATTAAGTGCAAATGCCAAGTAAGGTTACTGTTTTTGAAAGTACAGCAGACAAACACACACACACATGCGCGCGCACACACACACACACACACACACACACACACACACACACACACACACACACACACACACACACACACACACACACACATACACACGCACACACGCACACACACACACACACACACACACACACACACACACACACACACACACACACACACACACACACACACACACACACACACACACACACACACACACACACACACACACACACACACACACACACACACACACACACACACACACGCCCCTCTCCTCTCCTCTGCATCTGATATCACTTTTTAAAACGTATCTCTGCCATCTATCATTGTGTTCCTCAGAGCAGCCCAGAGCTACGTGAGTGTGTCCAAGGGCAGCAGTGGCGGCAGGGGCTCGGTGGGCCTGGAGGAGGACGAGGGCTTCGGGGACTGGACCCAGCGGCTGGCCCAGGACCGCCGGCAGCGCCTGGAGAACGGGAGGCCCGCGGAGGCAGACACAGACAAAGGCATGAACGGAGCAGCCAAACACGCGGAGAAGATGCGTTTTTCCTCCACCTCCACCACCTCCTCCGTCGTTACGTCCAACAGGCTTCAGAGACCACAGCCAAAGGAGGAGAAGGAGAACCGAGAGAGAGAGGTGGGGAGAGAGGAGGCAGATGGACGCTTGGGAGGCCGGATGACTGACATGAGGAGGAAGGAGTTTGGGAGGAAGGAGCTCGCCCAGGCAGACAAGGAAATACAGCAGAACGGCAAAGAGTCCCTGAGCCTGTTCAAGAAGAATGGCGAGAGTCCAGTAGCAGATGTGGATGAGAAGGTAGGTCCTTGTCACATATTTAGATTAGAAATCAAAGGGGTTCTGCGGCGCAGTGTACTAAGGCATGGGATCATGTACAAGCTACATGAGGCAGGTTCAAGTCTGGCTTGGGTCATTTTCCAACCCTTCCCCATCTCTCTCTCCCCTTAATTTCCGGTTATCTCTCAGTATGCTTTCAAATAAAGGAGCAAAAGCCCAGAAATACTGTAGAGCATTGCAAGCCAGCTAAATGTAAAAAAGCAAGTTTCCCTGCTGCCTTAAGTTTTTATGTTAACTGAACTTAAGAATTGACTCAATTTTTCAAGTTAAGTTAACTTGTAAACTCAAGGCAGCAGGACGACTTACTTTTTTACTGTGCAGATGGGGTCGCCGGCGTGCCTAATCACTTTTTGCTGAGAGTACTCAACTACATCATAACAACATTGCTATGACAGTACCAAGAGCCTTAAAAGTAACAGATTAAGACATAGCCATTGCAATTTTGGTGATCGTAAGGTTATAGGGGGGTTAACTGGCTGCAATGTTTTACAGTGTATATACTGTACATAAAAAATCATGCTACATCATGAATCAGGATGTTATGCTTATTACTGTGGTCACATGGTGAAATACATTTAAATGGTTCCTTTCTCATTTCCTTTCAGATTAAGAGGAAGGACATCAAAGCATCATACACATCCAAAGTCCTGATGCAACAGGAATCCAATCCCAAAAATGGCAAAGACAATGGACCTGTGGAGGAGGCCACTACAGATGTTATGAGAACTAGGAAGATGCTCAGGTGCGTGAAAACATCACTTTGTTCAAGTCTGGCCAACATCCAATAGAGTAAGTCTAGTGACTAAATCTCTTATTCCTAAGGCAAAACTTCATAACATGTTATGTAATGTAACAACGATTGTTACAACTTAAACAAGCTTAGTCATAAGCAACTTCTTTTAGAGTTTCAGCAGAAGTTTCAGCAGCAAATCTCCTTTGTCTCCCATGAGCTGGACAAATGAGAAGAGTCGCAGGCAGAGTGCTAGATGTACAGTAGGGGGTATGAGGTGGATTGTCCCCATTTTTGTTTTGATATCTCCACAACATGTTTTTTCTCGGTTTAATGTAAACCCTTGATGTTGCTTAACCCATTAAGACCCATGACAAATGCTGGACAAATGTTGCTCCAAGTCTTTATGTTAAAATGTTTAAAATATCCCAATTTTTTTTGACAAATCGAAACCCAGTCACACAAACTGTACTATTGACTATTACAAAAAGTCATCCAATCCATGTGCCCTGCCTGTCTATTCTCATCCATGACATGCCCACCCCACCCCCACTAACAGAAGCCCCAGCCAGACCATGCCCCCGGCCCTGGCGCTGGAGAGCCCGCGCGAGGAGGAGGCTGCCCTGCTGGAGACGGAGCAGAAGCTGGAGAAGATCCGACGGAGCCTCCAGGAGAAGGAGAGCCAGGAGCTGGAGCAGATGCGATTGAAGCAGGTGGAGGCCGAGGCAGAGCTGGAGGAGCTGAAGAGGAGAAGGGAGGCCAGGCGCCTCGTCCGAGAGGAGGAGGAGCGCAAGAAGGAAGAGGAGGAGCAGGAGAGGCAGGCCAAAGAGGAGGTGA
>NC_085860.1:36714018-36726518 GCF_034702125.1 Engraulis encrasicolus | reverse complement strand
CAAGGAAAAAAATGTAGCACCGTGCGCCCCCTTGTGGATTTCAAAGATTACTGCAGTGACTTTCCTAGGCCTACTGACAGCGTTTTTATTATCAGTGTTGGGTCATATTTGAGTAATTAATTGAGTAATTTGCAGACATGGAGAGTCCCATACCATTCCCCACAGGATATTGTCCCCTGGTGCTACAACTTTCATCAGCATATTGTTGGGTTACTAACACCTAATGGTTTGATACACTCTTGAACACAGCTGTCAGAATAAAGGTTAAAGTTGCTTTCAAAAATACACCATTCTACTATAGAATGTATTTATACTAAAAATAAACTATTCGACCTCATGTCAGTGTTTGGCTTATGGGCTAGTAGTGCAACTGATAACCGGAGTGCTGATAATCTTCTATTCTAAACTGCAGGATGTGAAGCCAGGGGATGTGCTGCACAAGAAGAACATGTGGGAGATCATCGGGGAGAACTCTTCACCTGGCAAAGCAGGGGGAAAGGTATGCTCGCAATAGCCAAAACGCAGCCTTTGTAAGTTTGTATACAACAAAATCAGGGCTGTAAATGATGTTCTTTCATCACTAGCCAAAATGGCTAGTAGATGTCAATCTTACTATGCATACACATAGTCACTAATGGGTCAAAGTGGCTAGTTCGTTGGTCTTTTCTACCTGCCAAAGTAAAAATTCACCAGCATTTGGCCGGTTGGCTGGTGTTAATTTAGAACCATGAACACAATATGTTTGCCTGTTTTGGATTACAATCTCCTTATCAGTCCCAAGGAAGCTGGTTCAGAAGTGAGTCAAATTAAAGGTGCACTGTGTAATATGTTGAGTAGTTTATTTCCAGTATTCATGCTGCCCATTCACGAATGTTACCTTTTTCACAAATACTTACCAGCATCATCAAATTCTAAGTATTCATTATGACTGGGAAAACGGCACTGTTCATACATGACAAGGGGGATCTTCTCCATGGCCGCCATTTTGAATGTCCAGAAATATACACTTTTAGCTCCAGAATTTACTGTGCTTGGGTCATACTTGTACATACAGTATATGAGTTTATTATTTAGTAAATATCCATGAAAAGATCAAATTGGGTAGTTAGCAGCTTCAATGAGCAGCATAGTTGCAATACCTACTCTGGCCACTATCCTTCACAGTGCAAGGCAGTGTTAAATCATCTAATACAGAGGTCCCCAAACTTTTTACTCTGGGGGCCACATTATCGTTCCTGACTGTGATCAGGGGCCGGGATCAATCATGTGGGCTTTATACTAGTCCACTGTCTGTTTATAACCATAATTTCTAGCACGAAATAGTAAATCATTACAAGTGATTTGCAAAAGAAGTGGGTACTTCACATGTTTTTCAATTTGAAATACCACAGGTATTCCTTTTAATTTCTAATAACCATGTAAAAATACCAAGGAAAGGTTAGAAAAATATGGTGATGGATAGTTTATGAGTGATACAATAGAAATGGTAGGCCTGCTTATATTACAGTGAGATGAGAAGCCATCAAGACAAGATAGGATTGCTTCTTTGGGGCAGTTCAAATGGTGAGGTGCAGAGAGGTGGAAGGCCGGTCAAAGGGGCGTGGCGGGCCGCATCCGGCCCCCGGGCCTTAGTTTGGGGACCCCTGATCTAATAGAAGAGCCTGGTGTCCTCATGTTCTGAACTCAAATGATGTCAGCAGCCATTTATTACTGTATTAGGTTTACCATTTCCTGTACGTTAACTAAACCCGATTTATAGTTCAAGAGAGTCCTTGTGCACAAGCCCTCAGCAGCACAGGCGGTGGGAGCAAAAGTGCCAACTTCAGCTCAACATTGGCAGGAAAATGTGATCATATAAGAAAAATCAGATAACAATGCACACTGCTTACTATTCTTATTTCTTATTTTATTTCTTGATGCGAACGTGTTTCCTTCAGGCATCATCAGATTTGCTCTTGAAAAGTCAAGAAATAAAATAAGAAAAGAGAACAGTAAGCAGTGTGCAATGCTTTTTTGTAACTTTCATTTTAAAACCAGGTTTATCTCTTAACCATGTTCTTGAAATACCCGGTGCATCATTTAAAAATGTTTTTGTTTTAGGGACAAGTTTCTGGAAAGAAGTACAAATTTGTTGTGACCGGACATGGCAAATATGAGAAGAAACCATCTTCAGGTGAGACCATCAACCTATTAATGTCCGTAGTGGATTGGTTCAAATGGTTCTGAGACTAATTTCTAAACTTGAAGTAAAATGTGACATTCATACACCAAAATTAAC
This sequence comes from Engraulis encrasicolus, assembly GCF_034702125.1. Classification (NCBI taxonomy): domain Eukaryota; kingdom Metazoa; phylum Chordata; class Actinopteri; order Clupeiformes; family Engraulidae; genus Engraulis; species Engraulis encrasicolus. The sequence continues at coordinate 36,724,240 of NC_085860.1, read as the reverse complement.
ACAGGTCATGTGTGTACATACACCCTATCTTATAGACAGACACATTTGCACTGCGTTCAGACTTAAGGCAACAATTTGTGCCCATAATATTCGTTTCTCATGGTGTCTGGGAATGTATTGAGTCCAGTGACAGATAAGTACTGCAATGCTGATTGTTACCAGTGAATAGAACACCATCTAGACATTTAATGAAACTTTGATCTGAAAGTGACTCAAGAAGACATATCACTGATTACTTAGGGAATTCTTCAGGTGCACTGTGTAATATTTGTACTGGTTTATTTCCAGAATCCATGCTGCCCATTCACAAATGTTACCTTTTCATGAACACTTACCAATTGCTCTTTTCATAGGGTACATGAAAAGGTGGATCGTCTCCATTGCCCACAATTTTGAATTTCCACAAATAGACATTTTTAGCTGCAAAACTTTCTGTACTGTTTGTGTTTGGTCATATTAGCAAATATTAGTTCATTGTTTAGTAACTATTCATGAAAAGATCAAATTTGGCAGCAGACAGAAGTTTCAATGAGCAGCATAGTTGCAATACTTACTCTGGCCACCATCCTACACAGTGCACCTGTAAAGGAAAAGCTACATCTACCGTATGTGCTAAAGCTTATTATTATTAAAGGGGCACAAGGTAGGATGGCGTTGTTTGCGTGGTGCCCGTGGCATGCCTGTTTCAAAATCTACACCGTTATGAAAAAATGTCGTTCTAATAAACTCGCTGTGAGACAGTTTTTCATCACAGAATGGCAGCAGTTGATACAAATCTGAATACGGTATCTTAAGCGATTTTTATATGAAAAGTGTTTCCCACGACACTCAGTCAAAAGGTTGCATTCGGGCTTATCTGACAGCGGACCGTGGAAGTGGTCGCGAGAGCCACCGTTCACTTACTAATGATTCACATAACCATCGGCCGACTCGGGACAGTGATTAATTAAAGTTTTAATCCTACCTGGAGCCCCTTTAACGCGACATAAGGCCTAAAGAAAACACCTTCAGATCCAGCTTTTACAGACAAATCACATTTAAGACATCGTTGATGTCCAAATGTGGCTTATTGGTGTTTCCTTTAATCATTTTTGACAAGTTACAGAGCTCGCAAGATGTGGTTCATGGCTTCAGCATCACCAAATAGTAAACATGTAAACTGATATCCAACACCACACTCTCCTTGCTGTACGTTAAGTCATAGTATGCCAAGTCAAAATATGTTGACTTCTTGTCTGGGTGGAATGTATAGAACATGCACAGTAAAAATTGCAGTGTTAATTCAACACTTCGAGTCAATCCAACATGAAGTGTTTTTGATGCCAGATCACTCTCTAAGTGTTAATTCAACTCTGCGTTTTACTGTGAGTCAGGTACAGTGACAATTCAGATGCAAAGAATGAATTGTAGTTGAATTTGGCATTAATGCAATGTTTTGATTACCTGAAGCCAGAGCTGCCATTTTCTCATGTGAAAACCGTCATGCTCAGTTGTACATTACATCCGGCATGCTTGGGACGGCACAGTGAAGCACGTGGGAAATTGTATTTTCTAGCTTTGAATCAAATATTCTTAATCTGAAATGTGTCCTCTCATGTTTACACTGTAAAAAAAAAGATGATTACGGGCACGCCTCCTAATCAAGCCATTTTATTAGAAAAATATATATAAAATTACATTTAAGCTGACACACAAGTATACTTCACAATCTGAAGCACCTTACATATCACTGTTGATACAGACACAGTGTACTCAGCTGCATTTTAAAGCCGTAGCAACCATGCATGGGGGAAAGCAGGCGTTCATAACTTACAGCATATATTCACAAATTATAACTTATGAAACAACAGCCTCTCACCACCATCAAGGAGCCCCTCTGTGTCCTCTGCAAAATGTCAGCCATGCACTGCGAACACCAGTCACTTTCCTCAGACGCAGCCCCACCCCAGCAATGCTTTTCCTGTGTGTGTGTGGGGAGTGTGAAAATGTCAAGCTTTTGTTACCAGACACCAGAGCCTTGTGACGTGGAACACATACGCACACACACACAGAGGCTGACCATCTCTATACCTTACCCTCGACAAAGGCATGCGGTGACCCTCAAGCATGCAATAGCTACCAGGATGTACAGTAGCATGCATTGCATATCCCATCTGGTATCCTTCTTTTGACGTGTTGGGGGGTAGCAATGGATTTGGACGGCATATAGGCCTGGTAATAATTTACTGCTTGCATCCCTTGTCACTGAAACCTCTCACCCAGAGTGTCTCCAGACAGTGCCCCATATCATGGTGGCTTTGCCCCCACCTACGCTGCACCCCGACTATCTCTTCTGTCCCATACTTATCCCGCCTAACTGCTATACAATCTTGGGCTGTGTTTCCCAAAAAACTCTTCAGCAGTAATAATGCCTAAGTAGGCTAGCACCTAAGGATGAGGTGCCCCTTTGGTAGTATATCAGAAATAGGTCTCACATCATCACTAAAAGTTTATACATACACTATTTTACCTCACACATGCAGAAGCATTTTGTTTGCATGTGGGACAAAAAATATTGTATGTACTAGGCCTATAAAATGATTGTAGGCCTATATAAACTTTTAGTGATGTGGTATATTGCCCAAGGGCCACCTCGTACTTAAGGACTACTTTGCTTTAAGTACAACTTAAGTGTTTTTGAGAAACACAGCCCTGGCTAGTGTTCAGTCAGCTGCTAATGTCTTCTGCTCTGTCAGACATGCCCGAGCGTTGGGATGTCAAACTGCGTACACTGAGGAAGAACAAGAAAAAAGACAGCAGTAAGCTCTCATGACCCACAATAGAAACGAATAATTACAATGACGTTAAGCAACAAGCTGTACATGGACTATGACTTATCATACGTAGCACCATCTTGAGGGTTGTACAGCATTTTAAATGAGGCCAGAGCGACCTGTCTGTGGCATAGTAATTTACTTCATGATGTGCTGTTAACACATGTTTAAAAGGGGATATTTGATAGTTTTGAACGTTTTGAATAGCTTATTATCATCATACATAAATCATGGAGGGCAAATAGAAGCTGCAACAGAAGTGTGTGTGTGTGTGTGTGTGTGTGTGTGTGTGTGTGTGTGTGTGTGTGTGTGTGTGTGTGTGTGTGTGTGTGTGTGTGTGTGTGTGTGTGTGTGTGTGTGTGTGTGTGTGTGTGTGTGTCTGTGTGTGTGTGTGTGTGTGTGTGTGTGTGTGAGAGAGAGAGAGAGAGAGAGAGAGAGAGAGAGAGAGAGAGAGAGAGAGAGAGAGATGATGATGATGATGGTGTTTATCATGTTTGCTTTGCTCCCTTTAAATTGTATAATGGTTATTCTGATGAAGAATGGCACTAAGAAAACTATTGTAGTGCCAAACATGAATAAATAAATAAATAAATACATAAATAAATAAATAATTGAATATGCAGTCTGTTGTTCCAAGTGCCAGACATAAAATATTATAGTGCCACACATACAAATAAATAAGTACAGTATAGTCTGCTCTTCAAGTGTAACCTAGGATTCGGAGTTTAAATCCTTTATTACCATGAATGACTCAGAGCTTGACCCGATTAATCATTAGAACTGTACACTATTTATTTAACAAGATATAAAGGAAAACAGATTACCCATCAGTTATGCTTCAGAAGATTTTGAAGAACTGAATCCTCTGGCCGTTCTGTTGAATTGTTTTGGTTCCTCGTCCTTGTTTTTGCGGCCTATGAGGCCCATTTCAAACACAGTGGACATCTTAGTCACTGGTCGGGACGCCGCTTCTCTCAGCCTCTTGGCGTCAAACTTTGGGCTGAAAAGGAGGACGGGCAGACGATGAGCAAAGGATGGAATCTCCAGGCTCTTATCCGCCGCCTTCTCCTCCATCTCTTTCTTCTCCTCCTCGGTTTTGTCGGCCATGATCTGTTGCATGATGTTCTCCTTGCTGGAGAACATCTGGAAGAGGACGGCGTCCCACATCATGGTGGCTCTCGGGGCGTCGTCGCCCTCTGTCTGCTCACCTGATGCTGGGGCCTCTTCCTTGCCTGTTGTTGTCTTGGCAGCTGTCGTTGGCACCGCTCCATTGGACATGTCTTTCTTTGTTGTTGCCTCAGTGGCAGAGTCTGGCTTACCCTCTGGGAACTTGGGTTCCTCCACTTCTACGACCATGTGTTTCTTGAGGCGCGACCATCCGCTTAGCTTCGATTTCAATCCTTTAGGTTTCTGCATGACTTTCAAGAGAGACTCTGCTTTTGGGAGGGTGCCGTCTTCTTTCTCTTTCTTTTCCTCTTTAGCTGCCGTGGAGTTTGGTTCACCAGCCTGAGCATCAGATTTCTTCTCTTCTTTGTTGGACTTTACTTCTTCTTCAGTTGACTTGTCCTTTGGTTTAGCAACAGGCTGGGCCTCAGTCTTGTCAGCTTCAGGTTTTTCACTGACTTTAGGTTTAGAATTGACGACGAAACCAATTAACTTTGAGGCTTCTAAAGCAGTGCCTTTTGGCTTCACTGGTTCTTTAGGCACCTCGGTTTGCTCCTTGACAGGTGTGCTTATATCATCTTGTTTCTTTGTTTCATCTGAGCCTTTCTCAGAGGTCTTTGCCTTTGAAAACATAGCTGCAATTTTTTGCGTTTGTGCAGTAACAGTTTTTGTCTCTGACGTGGTCTTAGGTGCAGGTGGTCCAGAAATTGCAGCTTTGGCTTTCGGTGTCTCTGGTGCAGGTGGTCCAGAAATTGCAGCTTTGGCTTTCAGTGTCTCTGTTGCAGAGGGTTTAGGCACAGCTGAGGTTGCTGGGCTCGTAGATTCTTTTACTTCAGTGACCTGTGGTTTAGTTTGCTCTACCACCGGCACTGGCACTGGCTTAGTTTTTGTCTCTTTTGACGCAGAAGGTTGTGTTGCCTGCTGGGGCTTTTCATGAACAGAGGCCTTAGTTTCTGTACTGGAATTTATTTCAGCTGGTATCTCAGCTACAGTGGCTTTTGGTTTCTGTTCAATAGGTACCACAGGTTTTGGCACTTCTTGTAAAGGTGTTTCCTTCTCCGCCACTATCTTTTCCTCGGCTTTTGGTGACTCAGTAGTCGGTGTTTTGGGTCTAGACACACTAAACGAGGGTGCTATCGTCTGTATACCCCCATGGGCAACATAGGCTGAGGGTTTCTGTTCAGTGGGCACCACAGGTTTTGGCACTTCTTGTACAGGTGTCTCCTTCTCTGCAACTATCTTTTCCTCAGGTTTTAGTGACTCAGTAGTCGGTGTTTTGGGTCTAGACACACTAAACGAGGGTGCTATCGTCTGTATACCCCCGTGGGCGACATAGGCTGATGGAGTCAAGCCATAATATGTTCTCGGTGTGCTCTTCATACCACCATGAATTGGGGTCCTGGGCCTCTGTCCAAAAATTGGTTTCAAGGACTGGGCCTGACTTTGGGCCGACGTTGGTTTTGGCACCCCTCCTGGAACTGTCAGAGCTGTTGCATCTGCTTTTGTCTCGGCTTGTCCAGTGTTTGCTGTGCTAAGTTTGGGAGCCTCCTGAGGGGATGTAATAGGCTTCTGTGGGATGGCTGAAGTCACAGATGTTGCTGGCACAGGTGTTGTAGTTAATGGGGATGGCTCAATAGCCTCTTTGACACTTGGCTGTGGCAATGTGGCCTCAGGTTTTGATGGGATTTCAGTAGGTACCATAGGTATTGATGTGACCTGGGCTTTAACCTGAACATCATTACTTGGAGCACTTACTTTGGGCTGTTCAGGCTCTAATGGTTTTGGGCTGACCTCCTCAGAAACAGACAGTTGAGTAGGGGTTTTAGATCGCCTTCCCTCCATGTATTCTGGGGAGACAGCAAACAGAAGTGGATTAGGCCTTGATATTTCAAGCACAGGTGTCGTGACACGGGTTATATGAGCTGAAGGGGTTTTTGGTCGGCCTCTGGGGGTCTTGGATGGCGTTATCTGGTGTGTTGGTGTTGTAGCTCTTGTGATTTCAATAGTAGGGGTTGAACCTCTTTTCAGTATAGATTTTGGGGTTATACCTTTTGTGGGATCTGATGGTGGTGGTGCTGCTGCTGCTGCTCCTCGCAGGTCAGCAGTTGGAGTCGTGATTTCAATAACTGGTGTGGTTCTACCCCTCACGTCAGATGTTGGAGTCGCCCCCCTTTTGACGTGCAAAGTTCTGCCCCTTTCAGAAGGGGAAGGAGACATACCTCCTCCTCTACTGTTAGATCTTGGTGCTAACAATCTCGTTGGAGATGGTCCTCGTCTCGGATCGGGTGTCGGGCTTCTACTCCTGGCCCTTGGGGATGGCGATCGTCCATAAAACAGTCTTCCTGACGATGTGTCATGGAGTGGGGCTGTTTCTGTCTCGTAATACGACGTTTTGGCTGTGTATATTGTAATCTGGGGAACTTCAAACATGGGTCTGGCAGGCTTAGTAACATCAAACACGTGAAACCTTGGACTTGGCGTTTTTTGGGCCACCACAGTGATAGGTATAAGCAGCTTATTACTAGGCTCAACAGTCTGAACAGGGGCAGTGGGCATCGCAGGAGCTGGGGCTGCAAATGCCACTGGAGCTACCTCCGGAACAGGTGCCAGGCCGGGGCCAGGGGCAGGGAGAGGATCAGGGGCAGGAGCAGGGACAGGGACAGATACAGGGATATGGACAGCAGCTGGGGCAGGGGCAGGGGCAGGTGGGATGTAGGGCATAGGATATGTTGGGGCTCCACCAAACAGCATGTGTGCCTCAGCATAGGTACCAGGCCCTGGTAGCGGGGATGCCCCGGCAGGTCGTGGTGGGGGCGTGTATGAGATCTGCGGTGTCATCGAACGAGCCACCTGTTGGCTAGGCGCTGCATATGGCTGCGGGGAGAACCTGGTTGCCGTGGGATACGTGAAGACCCGATGGTGGGGATAGGGGGAGGACACATGCTGGTAGAGGGGTTTGATATTGTATCGGGGGTGCAGCGTTGCACTGTACAGTGGCGTCTCGGGCGTCTTGGGGGGCGTGGAGTGGTCACTGTGTTCCAGGTCAGGGCTGGCCTCGTTCACAGGGGACAATCGGCGGTAGGGGATGGCAACCTGTTGGGCGGCCTGTTGGGCGGCCTTCTTCTTGGCACTTTTCTTCAGCAGCTTCTGAAGGCGAGCGTTGTCCTTGCCAGGTTTGGGCAGCAGGGGTGGGCGGTAGTGCTGGGACAGCAGGCCCGGACTGTGTAAAGCCCGGTAACTCATGGCTGCAATGAATTCAGCCCCCTAAAAACAGGAACAAGACACAAGATTCTTAAAAGACATTGTATACTTTACAGGTTATTAGTCATTTACAAACATTTGTAAATGCTTTGTTAAATGTTAATTATTATTAAATGTTAATAAAGTGTTTATAAAGCTGTCAATAAGTAGGTATTCTAAAGTGTTACCGAATTTCGGAAACACTTTAGAATAACTACCTATTCACAGCCTTATAAAGACTTTATAAATAATGAACTAATTATCAACAAATGTTTATAAATGGGCAAGAAATACTATGTTAACACAGCAGACACAGCGCAGTCGCATCGCATCGGTCCTGGAAGTTTCTTCTCCTAAGACCAGAAGGCATGAAACCACATAAAACTCACACACTAGAAGTTGATTCCCACTCCACTGTGCGGTCGTAGTTTGGTTATTAGTCATTTACAAACATTTGCAAATGCTTTGTTAAATGTGAATTATTACTAAATGTTAATAAAGTGTTTATAAAGCTGTGAATAGGTAGTTATTCTAAAGTGTTACCAACATTTCTTTATAATTAATTTTCTAGAACAGAAAGGACAGCTAAAAACTTAACCATTACAAATACTGTATGAGTGAAGCATGCACATTTACTGTATTTAGTGAGAATCTTTTTACATTACTTTGATGTATTTGTGTAAAATGTGACTTTTGCTTTTGTTTGTGTTGTTTTATTTTTCCAGGTGAATTATGCCAAGATGACTTCTAAGCAATGGACGACTGTTGGGCTCCTAAAGGGAAAGTGCATCTGGCGGTATTGTTCCACACAAGTCCTTCCCAGCCATCATGCCTCTTAGTAAGACATGCAGACTTAGACCCTGCTCACACGGATAGGGTTACTTCCTGTAAACACATCAATTTTTTCCCTCTGTTTGGGCCTTTCGTTTACACGTTAAACAAAATTCCTGCTCTATAAAACAAACAAAAAAAGCACCTGAAATTGATACAAGACAAACGCAAGCAATATGCATGCATTAAAAAAAAAAAAAAAAACAATGACTTGTTTGTCTGGTACAGCCAATTTGATGCCAAGTGATTCCACATTCCACACTGACTAGAGATTTCTAAGGTGACAATTGAGATTCCTTTTATACACCTGTTATGTAAAAAAATATATATTTTTAAATCGCATACGTGTAAATGAAGCCTTAATCTCCAAATCACACCGAAGACACCTGAAAGTAATGTTTTTATGCTCTCACTTGGACTCTTTAGCTTTAGCTTTGTTCTTATGAAAAACTGAAAGATTTATTTTCATGTCTAAGATTTCTGTCCATGATTTCTGTCTGTATTTGTGTTGTATGTAAAACATTTATATTGTATTACCCTAAAGGTACAAATGTTTTAGACTATGCAAACTTTACAGACCTGCAATCATTAAAAAAGAAAGTGGAGTCTGACATATGATCATCTATTCATTCCAAGCAGTGAAATACATGTTTGTTACATTATTGTTTTAACATATTGGACAAACTGCTTGCCTGAAACGAGTACATGCCGTATATGTTTGTTTATGTATTGTGCCAATGACCATATGGATCACCTTCTACTCTGTATAAAGTTACTACATTCCCACTTTTGAAGCTGTTTTGTGACTAAGATGACATTGTCCATTGGCACAAATTGGGTTTCATTCCCAGTAATTATTTGGGATACAAGATTCCACACATAACCTTTATTTTGTGTTTAAAAAAAAACACAAAACATTTCTTTTGCTACTATTAAGACCTTTTTTCTCTCATTTCTAATGTAGTGGCAGCATTTGAAAATAATCAAGCACTACAGTACGTAGGCCTTTGTTTATAGAAAGCTGAACACTGGAGTAAGACCCTTCAGTACGATACATTACGTCAATCCATGTTTTGTGGGACCTTTTTTATGAACTTATTATATTAGAAATATCAGTGTAACAGAAGTTATTTTTACTCTGAGCAAATTATTATTGCATAGACATTTTAGTTGCACTCCTACTTTGATTTCATTATTATTTTCTAACTGTTTTAGGCTATATTAAAATGACTCAAGTTCCATTCCTGTACATGTACCACAGCTGTTCTGTTGCGAGTTGCGACCCTTTAAATATACAGTGCATATGCAATAAAAAGCTTTTATATGATTGTACTTGCCTTCCAATCCTATCATTGTCTTCCTCCATGCATGCGCACACATATACATACACATGCACGCGAGCACGCACGCACGCACACACACACACAGATACATCACTGAAAAATACATTCCCTCCCATATGTAAATTGGAAACCATGTGGCATGCCTTTTGGCTTACATTTATGACACAGAGATACAGTAGACCTGTGTCAAACTGTGTCTGTTTCCTCTACTTCAAGAGGTTAAATAACAGGCTGTGAGAGACATCTGTCAGGGGTACAGAGAATAGTGATAGCAGGACTGGACTGGGACCGAAAAGTGGCCCGGGCATTTTTGATAAAGTTCGGCCCCAAACATGCGCAGGTCACTTACTGTACATACTATATCTTGACTGGCTGAAACCACTGTCTATATTGACGATGGACCGATGTAACTCCCCCTCTAATTTGCGGGCCAACTCCCAGGAAAACAACCACAACAACAACTGTATCGACCCCTGGGGACTGTTGGCCCACTGGGAAAATGCCCTATAGGCCAGATTACCGGTCCACCCCTGAGCGATAGGGAGGTGCTTTATTATACAGGTCAACTGAGGCTAGAGTTTGGAGTAGAGCTAGAGTAGAAGTAATAGCTGTTTATTGTCACTATACAACCACAGTGAGATGTAGTTCGGAACAATTCACAAATGCAAAGAAGCAGTATAAAAGAGTATGCAAAAAATATAAGTAAGCAAGCTACCATACTATGTAAAACAGTATACAATTCACTAACAATAAAATCAGGTGGGTATTTACAATATATGTGTAGGATATATTCCATCGATCAATCAATCCCACATACAGCACATTATCATA
>NC_085860.1:36666518-36709018 GCF_034702125.1 Engraulis encrasicolus | reverse complement strand
CGAACCGGAAAATTGGTTCGCAATGCGAACCGCAAAATACTAGGTTTTTCTCTGCGAAACGTGACGACAGCGTGGTCGTCAGCAGGTTCATCCGGGTAACACAGTCACGTGCGGAAAAAGTTCAGAGGCCGGTATGAACACTGGCGGTTCGCAGACAAACACTTTAGTGCCGAACGTAACTGGTGCGAGCACCGACACCGGCTCCGTTCTGGTCGGCCTGAAAGCCATAACAGTGTCCCTTTAAGGTTCACTTGTTTGGCCCTTCGGTCAGACTTGCCTATTTATGTGGCCCATGACAGCACTGACTGACTTTATTTACTGCTTCCTAACTCAAGAGCTTGTGGCTGTTCGTGTGAGATGAAGCCGCCAATTTAGCTGGCTATGATGATCATTCAGAAGAGGTTCTTCATTTCATTTTGGAAGAGCTTGACCACAGCTTTGGCCTGGCTCACTTGGTCTACTGCCCCACAATGTGTCCTTGCCTGACCGCCCGGGGCCAAGAAAGTAACACCAATCCAACCCCCAAGTGACTTGGTGAGATTAGTGGGAGAGTAGTCTGGAGATTCCCATGCAGCTTTCTCAACTCTTTCCAAACTGCTTGACAGCATAGAAAATAGAAATGCTCGAATGAGTTTTGAGGCCCATCATAGAACAAAGAGGGACACTAGAAGGTGCTATTCGACAAATAGAGGCTTGTAGATTACGGATCTGACTGCTATGGTGGCATCAGATGTGAAAAGTCAGAGAATGCATCAGTAACACAAGTGCTGGACCAAACAGAAGATAACTGAAAGGAAATGATCAAGGTCTGCAAAACTGCTTGATGCTCTCCAACAAAGTTTAACGAAACAACGTGTCAGACTATCAGTTCTTCATCAAAGTACAACTCCCGAAACCGAAATGTCGTGCCATTAAACTTTGTTTGCAGGCATGGAACAGTGTTGCAGAACTTCCTCTTTCCTTTCAGGCACAAGATGCAAACCATCTTTCGAACAAACTTTAGACAGTTCATCTGAAAAGAAGAACACCGTCTGTCTTTGATTGGCTATGGGTTGTGGTACAACATGGGTTGTACATTCGTAGTGCCCAATAAACAGCCACGGGCAATTGTAGACCACACCTCCCTTAAGAGGAAATGAATAGATGTTTCCCAGACTAAATGGCCTCTTGTGATTTATGCTGGTGATTGCCAGTTGAGGGGGAGAGCGCTTTTCTTGAAGATGACGAGGAGAGACATAACCAGTCAAGCACTCACAGCAACAACACAGCTTAGGGCCCTCGCAGTCGCAGGCCTTTTTAACCATACCAGCAATACAGCAATACTGTTCCCAAACAACCATCCTCCATTTTTTGATAGGGGGGCTACCGAGAATGCCTTGCTGGTCTCCTTATGCCTCTCCACATTTCCAAAAGTGAGTGAGGCACGTGTGTGATGGCGCTGTGGCAAAATATAGCAGCGGAAGACGAGGGGGGGCCCTTCAGTTCCAAACTTGTGCTCCATGGATGTGCACTTGGGGCTAACCATCTCCTTATTCAGCCCCCCCCCGGCGCAAGTCAGTGACGCGACCTCGGCAAGGGTCACGCCCCTTTCGTACCGTTCGGGCCAATCAGCTGCTTTCGTGGCTCAGGTGTCACTATAACAGATGAACTTAACTGGGCCAGGATGGTTCCAGACTACAGACAATCGCCGCCTGCAGGGGATCCTGGTTCCTTTTCCCGCTTGTCTGAGGTAAGAAGTGACAAGGGGTGGAAGGGAGAGAGAGAGAGAGAGAGAGAGAGAGAGAGAGAGAGAGAGAGAGAGAGAGAGAGAGAGAGAGAGAGAGCAGCATGGACATAGCAAGGGATTCAAGGAGGACTGCAGTGCAAGAGAGCGTGTATGTCTGTATGTGTGCAAATCTCCGGGTGCTTTTGCACGTGGATGGGAGTGGTACACCATCGAGGGGAGGGGGATGTAACCCCATGCCCATCCCCTGCCCCATACTGGGGTTACTGTAGCTGAACACACACGTGCAAAAAGCACAAACACTGTTTTGGAAAGAAAAGTGTGCTTTAAAAGCCAAGTCCACAGTGTTATATAATAATTAAATATTTTTTTATTACTATCATTATTTAACATTAATTTAACCAGGAGAAAAGACCCATTGATATTGATAGTGTCTTTCTCAAGAGACAGTTGAAAGTCTACAAGACAAAAATGTCCACTTCTATACGTAGTCTAAACACATAGTCTCGCAAACTGGCATTTCATAGCTCTGAGATTTCTGAGATTTTTCCTCTGAGTCTCAGTAGATTCAGTAGAGTTCTGTGTTGCATTTGTAACCACGCCAGTGTATGATGCTGTGCCTCGGAATATGGTAGAGATGTACACACGTACTTGTGTATCCCAGCATCCTGTTAAGCAGGAGTATCTCTGCTGGCGTGTGTGAGTGCTAATCCTCTGAGTTAACGCTGACAGTGTCGGCATTGTATGCGTGTGCGTGCGTGCGTCCGTGTGTGTGTGTGCGCGCGTGTGCGTGTGTGTGCGTGTATGTGTCTGTGTGCGCATGTGTGTGTGTGTGTTATTTGCGTGTGTGTGTGTGTGTGTGTGTGTGTGTGTGTGTGTGTGTGTGTGTGTGTGTGTGTGTGTGTGTGTGTGTGTGTGTGTGTGTGTGTGTGTGTGCGTGTGTACGTATGTGCATGCGTGCATGAATGTATATGTATGTATGTTCAACAGATGTCAGGAGGGGACTGGGGCATACATATAAATTATTCCTTCTACATATCGTAACGTTTCGGGAGCATGGGCTTGGCTTCAGCTGTGCCGACGACTTGCCAGAGGTTACGTGCTAAGCCCTGTGAGGATGCTGCCCCAGTGAGCCGTCATAAAGCTGCAGAGCCGTGCTCTGCATTCTGCCCAGGGACGTGTAAATCGCTAGCCAAAGCTACCACCCATTAGGGCCGGCACTCCCCCCCCTTATGATGCGACGAGTAACAATGGCGGTTTAGGGAAAGGGCACGGGGGCCTTGCCTCATGGACTATGCTTAAAGCAGAGGTGCACGGTTAAGATAGGTTTTGGCATTCAGGGGTGTTCTTAAAGGGGCCTCCTTTAACAGGTGCACCCTCCACCCTTCACCCTTCACCCACCCCCTACCACCACCAACACCACCACCCCTCCCAGTTTTTTCTCTGGGTGTAAACAGGGGCGGAAAATGACACGGAAGTCAGTAAGGACGGAAGCGCTTATGTTATTGTACTACGCAACTTGGGTCAGACAAATCTGACGACACAGAGCTGATGTCTACTTAAATGGCTGTCTCTGATTTATTTGCTTCAACTATGTTCTGCTGATTTTTATTCTCAACTATGCTCTGATTATCTTTTTCTGCTACGGTATATGGACAGAAGAGCAAGCATCTAGTTGCTGGGCGTTAGCTGTTGAAACTAAAGACGCAACGTCATGGTGTCATAGCCGTCCGATTTAGCTACATTTCTACATGTCAAAAGTGGAATTTATTGCACCACTTCCCAGGCAAGGGCCATGTGTGGTGAGCATCACACAGGATCCTCCAGCACTCACCCCACCCCACCCACACCCACACCCACACACACAGGCAGGGAAGCCGACAAGGGGGGACAAAGGGGTCAGCTGTCCCGGGCCCAGGGAGATGGGGGGGCTATCAATGGGTCCTCATTACATTGACTGTATTGGGTGGGGTCCCTTTAAGAGGATTTCATCCTGTGCCCAGCCAAAGCTGTCAGCGGCCCTGCACTCAGGCATCCTTTGGTGTGAGGGCGCTGGGGACGCTCTCCTGTAAGCTAGGAGGACCACGAATGCAGAAGAAATGCCCACAATGAGGCAGTGTGAGCAGCTCTGACCACATATGGCTGTGGAGGTGTGAAATATGGATACTATTCTCAGAGAATGCACCTATGAGGGGGAGGGGGAGGAGGAAACAGGATCCTGGACCCTGGCCCGTAGACATTTGCAGCTGTCTTGTGTGTGTTGGAAAACCTTCTGACCTGCGAGACCTCCACCGGCGGCTCACGTATTTAGAGTTTACAATTTGCCACCATGTCTCCGCCATAAACATATCAGACACGGCACAGGAGTAAAAGACCTGTCGAAAATACCATCTCCGAAATCACAATTGTCATGTTAAGAGATGAAGTCAGTGTATTTGGGCTATATTTGGCGTATGGAAGTGTATATATGGCACATATTTGGTGTTTTAATGTTGTAAATGCCAGCATAATTCAATCATATTGTAATGCAATTGATGCATGCCGTAGTATTATTGGCCCAGAGTACGTGCTTTGATACCTCCATGTCTGACAGAACTAATTGCCCTAGCAGAGATTGGGCCCGGCAGCGCCTAAACCTGAGCTTTGGCCTTTCCATATGACCTTAGCGATCCCCAAGCCTCTCATCCATCCCCCACACGATCACTCGCTCAGTCCAGGTTTGAAAAAAGAACATTGTCATAAATCTAACTTAGAAGGGGGGTGTCTTCTCAGTTATCATGAAATGGGCAGGCCTCTGGGTGGTTAGGGTTTCACGGCATTTCTGTGGCTGGTCGTGACACAATTGAAACAAGCCCCCTCAGCAGTGAGACAGCCAGTTGAGCAGCTAGGAGCTTCACACAACACTGCTCGTGTATTTATTATTTCTAAAATATAAAACCTTATCAGCACATTAAAAAAGACATCACAGAATCAGTGTCACTGGAGGATTTAATTGACAACCTTGCTGCTTGACAACTTGACAACCGATTATTTAGAAGTCTTCTTTTCTTCCCCCCCGGCAAAATAAAGATATGCAAAATGAATATTTCGGAGGCACAAGTCCAAGCAGCAAACATATTTTTTATTTCTTACTAATCCACTCCTGTCTTGAAGGAAAACTGGGGTTAGATTTATAGTCTGAGAGTGTGTGGGGGGGACCTCAGAAATAGAGGGAGGAGAGGGAGGGGGAGTTGAGGGGGGGGGTTTGAGGTCAGCAGCGCCACCCCTAGGTATAAATAAAGCCCTTTCCTTCTGCCCCTGTGGGTTAGTGTACTACTCATCTCCGCAACTGAGGTGCCTCTGTGTTTTCTGTCTCTCTCTGTCTGTGTCCAGGCACAAAGTCCACTGCAACCATGTCTGACGAAGTGTAAGTACTCAGCCCCTTAATAATATCACGCCTGCTGTTGAATTACACTGGATTATGATTTGGGATTATGACATCAGGATTATTACTCTAGCCACTACGAGCCTGTTCCGAGCCATTTTGCATAAAGATGTTTATTACATAAAGTCAAGGGCTCCTGAGCTAATTGCAGTTTTTCTCTCTCCATTTTATTTTTTACAGTGATCAGGTTGAGGGTAAGCATCTTTACATTCAATCTTGGCTACATTGTGTGTGTGTTTGTGTGTGTGTGTGTGTGTGTGTGTGTGTGTGTGTGTGTGTGTGTGTGTGTGTGTGTGTGTGTGTGTGTGTGTGTGTGTGTGTGTGTGTGTGTGTGTGTGTGTGTGTGTGAGAGGATTTATTGATCTTGGACTATGCCAGAAACTGACTGTCATACAGTAGGTTATGAGGCGTCGTTAAAAGCGGCTCTGTTTGAAACAGGTTTGGTAACAGTGCTACACCCATACACCGCTTTCTCTAGCGACGCAAGTGATAAATCTGAGTGTCTCTTGCTCAGTACACAAATCATCTAATCTATAATTAGTCCACATGTATACATCCTTACAAATGCAAATGCAGTAAGTTTTTTTGTGCCAACTGCTCAGTGAACTGAAGGCAGGAATATATAGTACGTTCTCAGTTCTGCTGATGCTTCTGAGACACTTCACTTCACACAACTAGAGTGCATGTGACCATGCTGACGACACACATTCAGCCATGTGAGGAGGCAATGACCCTACAAGTGTCTGCTCCTCTCTTCAGCTGTGCAGGGCCGTTAGCCCTCATCCCAAATAAACCTCTATCTATCACATCAATTCCAAAAAGGAAACCTAAAACCCGCCATCAAGCGGACAGTTTTACTGCATGTTATAGGGACGCGGGATGAGCGCCGTGGCGTCCAAGATGGAGGATCAGGTTTTGTTGACGCATGCACATTCCCCACGTTTAGCTCCTGTGTACAGTCAGGTTTGGCAGTGTGAATGTTATAGTAACACTGTTTTTTCACAACAGAACACCATGAAGGCGGAGGTAAACAAAAACATTGTGCTGTACAGTTTTATATATCGTGAAAGGTCTCCTTGACATACTAATTTACTGTGATGGTGTCTTTTTTGAACCTGTGTTACATGTAAACCACACCTACTTTACTTAGTCATTATTATGTTGTGGTGTGGATAACCTTGTATCCATAACACTGTCTTACATCTGATGTCTATCAATTAGTTCTACAATAAGCAAATGTGCAGGGTAAGTGCACGAATGCAGGAAATACAGCAAAAGATATAAACATAATTTTTTTTGTGACTAAAAAAACTTGGTAAAACTTGTTCAGTGTTTAAAATGCATGAGTTAAGTGACAGTAGTCCAAGTCTAAAATCGTGTTTAGCGCATGGTGATGAGGTGAGATTTTATTATCACACGGAAAATAAAAGCAGGAAATAAAATACTTTTTCTCTCTTTCTATTTGCCAAAAACACAGAGGGCGAAGGTAAACAAAAATATTGTACTACACTGCTCTGCAGTTTATGTCTTGAAGGTTCTCGTTCACATACTAATTTATTGAATACCTGTTACGTATTTTATGTAAGCCACGCCTACCTAGCTGTGATTAATTGTGCCGTGGATAACCTCGCAACCACTGTCTTACGTCTGATGTCTAGCAGTTAGTTATAAAATAAGCATAGGTGCCAGGTAAGGGCACCTACGTACGTAGGAAATACTGTTAAAGATATTTAATCTTCTCGATAACTGGTGAGGTCAGACTAAAATGTATCAGATTAGTGACAACGCTTACTCCTCATCTAAAACTTGTTTAGCGCATGGTGACACAGTAATATCTTATTATCGCATGAAAATGACAGTACAAAATATAAATCAGGATACAGGATACATTTTTATTTTATCTGTATACTGTGTATTTGGATGACAACCACTCACAAGTGTCTTCATGTCTAGTTGCACAACATGTGAAATGATTACAGATGTAAAACTAAAAAAGTCAAACATATGTGGTTACATGATGCAATCGTGATGGTATACTTTGTGTACAGACACCAAGAGACCAAGACAATAACATCATTCGTTTTTTTTTCTTTCAACTTTCCACCTTAACCACCTATGACCCTTCACGCTTCTGTGTAAAAAGTTTCTCGCCAGCAGCTTCCACTGGTCACAAACACTGGTGGTGCCAGCTTTGCTCATCTCATTTGCATAACCCATTGATTTATCTCTCTATCTATTCCTTTTCCCTCTGTTGTCTGCCAATGCCTCCTCTATATCTCTCCATCACTCTTCTCACCTTCTCGCTTTTTGCTCTCTGTAACCCCCTCTAATGCTGTGCCAACCTTGCATTCTCATCAATAACCATCATCCGCCAACCTTCATGATCATCGTCACAACCATCACCATGATCATCATCATCTTCTTCTGCTTCTTCTTCAACATCTTCGTCATTAACCTGGGCTCCCACCCTCCAAACCTGCTCGTGGCTTAACGTTCTGGATATGCTGGTTGCTGGTTGTTGTTCGTTGGTTGGTTGGTTGGTGGGGGGGCACCTGCCTTGCTCTGCATGACACTGCACAGTTACGGAAGAGGTTGCTGAGGTTGAGGTCGCTCCCGAGGCTGCCCCCGAGGCTGAGGCAGAGCCCGAGCCTGAGCCCGAGCCCGAGGCAGCCCCGGAGCCCGAACCTGAGCCCGAGCCTGAGCCAGAGCCTGTGGCTGAACCAGAACCTGAACCTGAACCTGAGCCAGAACCTGAGCCTGTGGCTGAACCAGAACCCGAGCCCGAGCCCGAGCCTGAGCCCGAGGAAGGTATGTGGCATGTAGTATTCTTTCACCCTCACTTTGTAGTCCACAGTAGCAGTGCGCTCCACCATTCCTTTTCCTTCCTTCCTACCTACCTACCTAACTAGCACCCCTTCTGATTAAATGCCAGACTCAGGATAGGAGAGACTCAGGAACGAATAAAGAGACCATCCATCCACCCATACCGTACATACGTACACTAGTGCCATTCCATCCCCCACCCCTGCTATCTCCAAACCCCACACCCCTAGAGCCACTGTAGGGTCACAGGGACCCACCATCCTACTCATGCCTAGCCACCATGAGCACCGCTAAGAGGGTCTATGTATGTAGGCGTATGACCGGCTTGGATCAAAGAGATACCCTCCCATACATGTACGCCTTTCCCATCTCGCTATTTAATCCAGCTTTTTTTTAGGCTTTTTTTCTTTGTAGCCGCTTTGCTCCTAACTATAAGGCACTTCAAGCAATTTCGCAAATTTTGCCATCAAAAATTGCCAGAATTTCACAAGCATTCAATTGGCTTTATTGGCTTCACTTTACTTTTGCCTCTTTTCCACTGCCAGTTTTCTGGTAGGCCTACAGCTCGACACATCGCGACTCAGGCGCCACTTTTTGCTTTTCGAATAGGCACGACACAGCTCAATCGTAAAGCAAAAAGTGGTGGCCGAGTCGCGCTGTGTCGAGCTGTAGGCCTACCAGAAAACCAGCAGTGGAAAAAAGGCATTTGATAGCAAATGTTTTTTTCTTGGCTTATCATCCCTTTTAAAAGGTGTGTAAAAACAGGCTATCTAAATAAAGTGCTTTCTTTTCTCCCTGTATTACCCTATACAGCTAACTCTCACTTAACTGATCCCAAAGCCTGATCTACCTCTTTCCCTCAAATTTAAGCTATGCTTCCTAACCAGCCAACAAGCTGCCTTAACGAGTTTAACTTGCACTGCTCCTAATGCCTGCTTCACAAAGTGGACTGGACAAATGCATGTGACGTCCAGCCAGTGTCCACGTGTCTTTAGTGTGGTCTTTTGTGGCCATTGTCTCGGCTGCTGCTGCCACATGAGTGGATGGGTATCACAGTAGCTTCAATATACACCATCCATGTCTTAGTCAGCTCCACTGACACATATACACCCAATCACATGGCCTGCTCCCTATACCCATGTTTTGACTATAATTCAAGTCACATTAAACTTCCTCCCAAGATGTCTGCCCAATTTTCCTTCCACGCACAATAGATGTACTACACTTAGATGTGCTACACTGTGTGTAATACACTATAGACACGCCTGAAGACATTGTCACTATAGTCTGCATCCAAGCACATGCCAAGTTAGGGATATTAAGACCTTAATACACCTAACTTGATAGTAACGTTGTGTCGTGTGTGTGGTGTACCTTCAGTAGGTTGTTGAATGAATCTTCGGTTTACCCAACATGTTGTTCGGTGACAGTTTAACATGTTTCACTGCTGTGTCAAGTCTGTCTGTCACAGCGTCATTTATCCAAGTCCACCATGTCTGGCAGACAAAGGAGCACTGCAAAAAAACAAAAAAGCAAAATGAGGAGACTGGTTCAGGATCTAAAAACGAATTAGAACTCTTGACCAAATGCTAATCTATTTACTGGACTAAAAAGGTGAGAGAATACTATATGCTAACATGTTAAACTAACACAGTGGATACCTCACTGTTTACCCTGGCAGAGCATGGCACGTGGCACTAACAGACTCATACCTAAGGATAAGGTGGAAAGAATAGGTTAAGCATTAGCACTACATAAGCCTACATAGGTAGGCTGAGGGTGTGGGGAATTAACATGAAGTTCAGCTAGCGTAGCTCACTCAGAATTTGGCTATGTGTACAATACAAACACATGCGCTGCATACTGTGTGTGTCTTTTACCTGACTATTATTATTATCCAGGTAGATGTACAGGTTTGACTTTCATATGTGTCATCTGATTTCATTTTTTTTATATATTTGTCTGTAGCCTAACCAACAAATGTCAGTGTTTTATGTGAACTTGAAATACTCATGCAAAACATTATACGCTGAAGTATCATGCATTCATTTGTGCACTGCATGATTGACCATGGTTGCTACTAAGTGTCAAAACCTATAACTTGTGTTTTTCCTTTCTCAATGCAATAACCAGATGAGAAGCCCAAGTTCAAGTAAGTCATGATCCTCTCAACCCCAGCCTATCCAACCTACTCAAATACGTTTCTGTCATATATGCCACACTGAGTTAACCTCCCGTATTTTTTTCTTCAAACAAAAACGAACATGATAGAAACAGATGAATGAAAGAGTCAGTGAAGTGAAATTGATAGCATATTTGTGTGTGTGCGTGTCATAGGCCAACCGCCCCCAAGATCCCCGATGGTGACAAAGTGGACTTTGATGTAAGACATCAACACACACACACACACACACACATACACATACACAAACGCACACTTCCAAAAATACATTTTTACATACAAACACAGAAAAGTGTATCTATGCACACGGAAACACCCATTAAGCAAAAGACTGTTTGTCGCTTGGCTCTTCACAGGACATCCAGAAGAAACGTCAGAACAAGGACCTGATGGAGCTGCAGGCCTTGATTGATGCTCACTTCGAGCTGAGGAAGAAGGAGGAGGAAGAGCTCATTGCCCTCAAGGAGAGAATCGTGAGTCTTGCATTAGAATATATGATTAGGTGATGTTTCCACGTAGTCGGATATTTTTAAATGTGGATTTTTAATTTCTCCTGTTTATGTGTAAACTCAACATGTGGATACAAATAAAAACAGGTGCTTTTTAGCCCCCTAAATGGGATATTTTGAATGTTGGATATTTGATATGTGGATTGCAAAACTCTGTTTACGTGGAAACGGAAGGCCAAGGTTTTCAAAAATATCCGGCTATGTGGAAACAGCACCTTAGATTTTTTTTTAAAAATCCACTTCATTCAGTGAATCTGTTGAGACATGGCCCATGCTATAATTGTACTGTGTTAGCAAAACAGCAATGACCGAGTCATAATGTAAGGCTCTGTATAATGCTATAATAGTGTAGTAAATGTACTAAACTAGTGTAATAGAGTACTAAGATAGAAAAAAAGTGTTTTCAACAGCTATTACGGCGTTCTTCTGATGGCATGGTGTGCATTATTAGGCTATAGTACATGGATATTAAACTTTCAATTTGCAACCGGGGACACAGAATTTCCAAGTAGGCATTACCCCTCAGAAACGCCCACTTGATATCAGTGCAAGACGGTTCCTGGAAATCCCATGTTCTGACAGAAAATTAATACGATGAAAATGCTTCAAATCCCCTGAACCGTTCTATGTCAGTAGCATGTGCAGTCATCATTAGACGTCGCACACATATATAGCTTGACAGATGAGACAGTTTTAATGTTCAGAAATCATCTTCTTGTCTTTCCATGGTCTATTTGCAGACTGCTTGGGTGTCATGTTCTGACACCATCGGGTCTTCCACTTGAATGTCAAGAACATTTGGCACCCGCAGAGAATCATAAATTTCCTGTGTAAGACGGCAACGGCGAACATGAACTACATTTCTTTCTCCCTATCTATTCCCCATCTCTCTCTCTCTCTCTCTCTCTCTCTCTCTCTCTCTCTCTCTCTCTCTCTCTCTCTCCCCTACACAGGAGAAGCGCAGAGCAGAGAGAGCAGAGCAGCAGAGAATCCAGGCAGAGAAGGAAAAGGAACGCGCCGCCAGACGTGAGGTGGGTCCTCCCCTTCCATCTCACCTCTCTCTCTCTCTCTCTCTCTCTCTCTCTCACACACACACACACACACACACACACACACACACACACACACACACACACACACACACACACACACACACACACACACACCCAACTCCACAGCCAAGCGGTTTACCAGACTGTGCGACTCCTCCGTTGCCCTTTTCTGTCCCCGCTCCTATCTTTTCCTGTCACCTGTCGGCCTTTAACCCTCCCTCCTCTCTCCTCCCCTCCCCTTCCCACCCCCCATCCCCTCCGACTCTCTTGCCTTGTGCCGATCTTTCTGTCCATTTGACCCCATTCATTCACCCACCTGTCACACTTCTCTTTTTTTCTGCCTCGGTACTGGTGGTGTCTGCCTTATATGCTGCGCTGCGCTGTGCTGTGCTGTGCTGTGGGTTGACTGGTGACCCCTGCAGGAAGAGAGGCAGAAGAGGGCAGAGGCTGACGCCAAGAAGAAGGCAGATGATGAAGCTCAGAAGAAGTCCGCTCTTGCCAACCTCGGCGGCGGCTACAGCAGCCACTTGCAGAAGGTGAGCGAGTTGTTCCACTTTGTTTCGAGACTATGACATTTAGAGATTAAAAAACAAACAAAAAACGCTAAAGAAAAGTGTGAAGGAATGAGTCCACCCCAATGTGTGCGGGTGTGACTGGGTGTGTGAGTGACTGTGTGTGTGCAATGAATAGTTTTTAAGGAATCACATTAATAGTTTTATCTGCCATCTTTCATTATTTATGTGTTCTTTGTGGTGTGTATCGTCTGCATTGGTATGAACACATGCACCACTGTTGTTACTCTTCAGGCTGACCAGAAGAGAGGCAAGAAGCAGACAGAGAGGGAAAAGAAGAAGAAGATCCTGGCTGACAGACGCAAGGCCCTCAACATCGACCATCTGAACGAGGACAAGCTCAAGTGAGTCCCCAGTACCATCCCCCGCTCTTTTCATTGCCCAACCACTATGCAGTAGTGCAGTATGCAGAGCAACAGCATGTGGGTCAATGACGTGTTTTTTGGGCTCAGACGTCAGGTGGCGCAACCAGAGATTCTTTAAGTATATAGAGATATGCCAACATAATAGGTTTCTATGGGCACCTAACATGACCAGGTTCCGGTCTGCCTAAAGGGGCGTGTCATAATGCTCCTAGCATTGAATAGAACAGTCCTCAGGTCTGCCTAGGTCTGCCTAAAGGGGGATTCCCCCCCCAATAATAGAACCTGGAAACAATGGGCCAATGGAACCTCTCTCTCTCTACTCTCTCTGGCGCAACGGCATCTAATGCCCATAAATGAATTAGTCATTGGTGGTTGATATGCTGCAACGGCTGCATAGGCTTCTTAGATAGTCCACTAAATATACAAACAAGCAAAAAAAATCCATGCAATTGTGGCATTGGCTGTCGTTGCGCCGCCCTGACATGTGCTACTGCTGAAACGTCATTGCGTATGCCCAATTTAAGTACCTGGGTGACGCAGCACAATTCTGTGACTGACACTTGCAGAGCTGTGTAGTCACGATAGCCAGGGTAGTATTTGTAGTGATTTTTGAATATCAGCCTAGTTTTCCCAATTAGAGGAGAGTTTGGAGGAGAAATGTAGGTTACAGTTGTAAAATCTTAGGTAGGCTTATGACACTTACTCACTGATTAACCACTTTGCACAGAGCCTCTGCTACTTGTCACTAGATTTGTAATGATCAGGTCTTTATATGCCACTTAAGGCTCTTGCCCATGTCATAGCAATGTTGTGATGATGTTGAGTGAACGGGCTCGCCGGCAGGCCCATCTCTACAAACAGGCTATGTATTGAAACAATGTTATGCAAAGCTAACGTTCACCCCACCCTGTTCCTCCCTGCAAAGTGGACTCTCTGCAGATGGATGTAGCCTACAGTAGTTCTATGACGCTCAGTGGAGTGCCATGCAGAGCTTAGCAGAACTATATTCGATCTAGCCTAGTAGCGAGACTTAAGTCCGGTCACCTCACCGCTCACTGCCATGTGTGGTTCTTCTGCTTGTCTCCAGGGAGAAGGCCAAGGAGCTGTACGACTGGCTGAGATCTCTGGAGGGTGAGAAGTTCGACCACATGGAGAAGCTGAAGAGGCAGAAGTATGAGGTGAGAAGAAGCTTGTCCTTTACAGCCCGCTCTGGCTCTCTACAGTATGTGGATTCTTTTAACCATTTTCTAATTAGGAAATTGATGAGACTAACATCGCTCTTTTTCTGCCTCTCAAGGTCACAACACTGCGCAAGAGAGTGGAGGAGCTCAGCAAATTGTAAGTATCCATTGGTCACATGTATTCACCCATAGAACAATAACTATGCTACGTATATGACCTGAGTGAACTACGTAGTGAGATGATTGAACCTACCGCCAGACACCAAGAAATAAGACATTGTGACATGTAACTTGACATTGGCTTGACATTGCTTTGCAATGTCATAGGTCTACACGCTTCTGTTCAGAAACACAGTATAGTTTCTAATTCAGAACAGAGTATATTTCAACAAAAGTAAATTTTAACTCCCAGCCGTGAATGGGCAGACTCTTACTGGTAAAATGGGCCTCTATCCTCTTGGGCCTCTACCCTTATGCCTAATCTGCAGAATGATGGTGTACTAAGTAAGTCATGTCACTGCCCTCTAGAGGTAGGGCTATGTATGTACAGTAGCGTCACCACATAAGAAGACTGCACTAAATATATACTGTAAGCCTATCTACATATGCAATATTCATGCCATATCATGTCGTCATGTCATCTTATCGTGCCAAACTCAATCTCAATATTTCTATATTTGTGTAAGACCACAGCACAACACAATTGTAGGATCATCTGGAGTCCTCAAGATTTATAGACATTGAATTACTCTTGCTTCCACAAGCTGGCAGTACTCTGCCTCCTCTACACATTAAATTCTGTAGTGTGGAATCAACTCTTGAAAGTCAAATGTAACGCTCATGATGTTGGTCCAACTAGGTGTTAAACTAACACTGCAGGATTGACTTTGATAGCACTGTGTGTCTGTTCAAGGCAGGCAGTAAGGCCTACACATACTGGAGCTTCACATGTGATTTAATACAGAATTAATGTCTGCAGTTACAGTTTTACAGTATTTTAATTGATCAACTAAAATGATAATGCCACATGCATAGATGAAGTGAATGTAAATGTGCAGCAGTCCAAGCTGGTGGTTTTCCACAACCGCTGACCTGTTGGCAACTCTCTCTTGCCTGTGTTTGTCCCATTACAGCAGCAAAAAGGGAGCCGCCACCCGCCGCAGAAAGTAAGCTGTGTAGACCAGATCCTCCCCTGCCTCGGAATCAACTTCTACTACCACAGCTTAATGCACGGAAAAGAAATGTGTCACCTCGCAGTTTCCCTGTCTCTCTTTGTGCTGTCCTGCAACACTGCAGACGGTGCTGCAGTCAAAGAGAGACATGCCCTCGCAGGCCTGGCTGATTACCCCCGTAGGCAGTTGTTAAGTTTCCCTTTTTTCGTGTAAATAAAGTGTAACACTCCATCAATGTCTGTAGACCTCTGATTATTTGAATCTAAATAAAAAAGTATTTAATTTTCTGTCATGTCCATAATTTGAATGCGTATACGCGGCTGGGTGTTTTCTCAAGAGAGTGGAATTGTCAAGACAAGCCGAAAATGCTATGCATGGGTGTTATCTATTGTATTCACTGACCCTTCTTGTTGCCTCCACCACTGTCCATTCCCATATATAAACAACATGTACAAATTGTACATGTTATCATTCAAACAACATGTATGCACATAGCACAATATCACAACTATACACTTGACTACACAACCCACAAAGTACAACATACACTCACCAAACTTGGGTCACTGAAAGCAGTAGGTCGAGTTATTTAGGCCATTATGGTAATGAATCTTCAGAAGCCTCTAGATCAGGAACAGACAGTAGACAGAAATAAACGTACTAAAAAATTACACTACATCAAAATACAGTGGGGAAAAGAGGGCAGAAGAGCTTTTTCAGATATAGGCGTAGTGCTCTCTTTGGCAAGTAGGCGATCCTAAAGAAAGTGTGTGTGTGTGTGTGTGGAGGGGGGGGGGGGGGCGGGGGGCAGGCAAGATGCCTACTAAAACCACTTAAATAAAATAAGCTCATACATAAGTTCATACTTTAGCTTCAAACATACAAAACAATAGCAACCTGTTTCGGCCATCATCAGTGTTTTCATCAAGGGAAGAGTGGCCTGTTTGCGCAGTGCTCCACTAATTACGCATGATGGCGCCATTGGGCAAACGCTGAACTAAGGGGTCTGTCGATCGGGAGCTCATTTTTAATTATGGACACTAACTGAAATGCATCATGATGAACCACTTGGCTTTTTCTGCTGTGGATTTTGATGGGAATTCACTGAATGACATTGACACGACACGTCGTGGGCCTACTAGGTCTACTATGGCGCATCTTCTTAGGATGCAGTGAGATATAAAACCTGTTCAATTGGGTGAAATAGGCCTACACTCCTTAAAGTAGGCTACGCGGTCTAACTTCAAATTGCTTAGAATTTAGGCCTACAGTAGAATAAGGCGAGAATGGGTAGCTTACTGCAACTATACTGCTCATTGTCACTGTGCTGCCTGTTACCAAATTGGATCTTTTCATGAATATTTACAACATATTTAACCAATATTTGCTAGTATAACCAAAGTCTAGTAGGTTTTGCAACTAAAAATGGTTATTTCTGGACATTCAAAATGGCGGATCATGGAGAAGATCCCCCTTTTCATGTAGCCTAAGGAACACTTGGTAAGTAGACCCTATTCATGAAAAAGGTAACATTTGTGAATGGCCAGCATGAGTTCTGGAAATAAACTACAAAAAATACTACAGGTAGGCCTACAGGCTAATTGATCAAATTTTACACAAATCCATAATGTGTCCAGCATTACCCGGAGTGGCCTACATGGGAAATCATCTGCAGTAGAAACGAGAATAAATTTAGGCTACAAAAGCTATTCATAATATTAAATGTAATTAATATTTTACATAGCGACGGGTTTAGCGTGGGCTAGTGCATGCAACTTCCCTCTAACGAACTTGTTCACCTCGGCGACCTATTTCACTAGACCTATTCAACTCCGTGTTGGCAAAAATAGACAATTACATTTAAAAGATATTCATTTGGAATAGCCTACCAAGTATAGGTTTGCCAGAGTTATTCTTGCTTGTTGCCCATCTTCCATGAAATGTTCTTGATGCCATTTTTCTTAAGGAGGTTAAACGGGAACATTAAAACCTGAAATTATCTCCATTTTGCTGTTTTGACAACAGTATGGCTGGCATCACAGACAACTAGCACACCGATTATCAATGCATTTCCGTGTCATAATTGTATTATTCTCTCAGACAAAGCTATCAGGGGAAACTATGACATGGATAACGTATACTTTTCCGGGATGACATTTCAAAGGCCAATATTAACATAATCAATTAAAACTCCATAGCACTGCATATATTTGATGGAATCAAAACAGAATGTCACAACACATTTAAAATACTGTATAAATAAATTTATTTTAGAAATTCAGCCGACATCCACTCACACATTTTGTTGTATAAATATAAAGTATAACGTTCTGACACAACAAACAAAGCTTCCCAAACAGAAAATAATTAAATACATTATTTTGGATTGGTGATTATTTTAAACTATTCTTATTTACACATGTACAAAACTGGTCCTCTAAAAGTAGCCTATTATAGCCTGTAGCCTATTCAAATTGGCTATCCCATATGAAAAAATGCAGGAAAGAAAATATATTTATATGAATTGGTAAGGAAAAATCTGTACAAAAACAACATTATTATAATGGTCACATTTAAATTATTTTAAAATGCCTATTTTTCTTAAGAAACTGCAATTCCCTTCAGTCGCTTAAACGCCATGGAATTGATTGAACACCGTCTCTAGCAGACGAACAGAGAATGTATTCGTATTCTTTTACTGAACATGCACAGCTTTGGGGGTCGATAACAGTCCGTTTGTCCCCGTGCTCGGAATAATTTCAGAGGATTGCTATTCACTCCGCTCCACCACTGCCTGCCATAACCGCGCGCGCAACGAGGGGCGCCTTCATAGGCTCTGGTAGATGGCGTCTTGGGGTGGTTGGACGCATGGAACTGGGGATGGCACGGAGACGCCTGCCTCGCTCAAGATAGATCCTTCATGGGAAGGGCAGGGACTGCCCTCGGATCCCTCCGGTATCGACTGCGCGGGACAGGAGGGTGTCTCTGTAGAAATTCTCTCCACAATACTGGACAAGCAATCCAGGCTGGAGACCACAGCATTCTTATGGCTTCGAGTATCTGGTGGAGGACAGCAGAAGATGAGAAATAGTATTTGTAAGAATGACAAGGTAAGAAATTGGATTTTTAAAGTGCAGCAGGCATACCATGTAGGCTATTGAGTGGCGAGGTGTGTGTGTGTGTGTGTGTGTGTGTGTTTAAACTTACCATTATGTGTTTCTCCATAATAAGAGCTGTCATAGTTTCTTCTTCGGGATGTACACGTGGGGCCCGTGAAGTCCATCTTCATAGAGGACAAAAAAACAAGACACAAAAATCTTAATGTTTATCGGTGTTCGTGTAACACAATAAATATTGTAAATGATTGTCTGCAGCACCCAGCCTTCACCTACAAACTAGTTCGGTGCATTTACCAAAAGCATTTAAATCAACGCGACTATTTTATCTGATAGGCTAAATTATAGTAAATCCTTGAATTAGCCAGCAAGATGCTGCTGCTACAAAATGCCTTACCATTCCGTCTGAGCAGTTGGATCTCGGACTGGATGCGTCCGAGTCGTCACCATTGTAGTGCTCCAGAACCGGATAGTAGTTTTCATCCTGGCCCCTGAGCAGAGACTGAAGGGACTCGATGTAGCTGATGGCATTTCTGAGAATCTCCACTTTTGGCAGCCGCTGATTGGGATTGGTAGACGTGCACCTCTTCAGTGTCTCAAAGGCGTCGTTGACTTTGCCAAGGCGTCTCCTCTCACGCATAGTGGCCGCCTTTCGCCGGTCGGCGTTGGTGGTTTTCCTTTTGCAGGCTTTGCATGCCCACAGTAAGCACCTGCCCGCCTGGTGATGCCCGCTTGGCGCGCGGACGTGCTCGTCTTCGAGGTGATGGTCATCGCCCTTGAGCAAGCCCACATGAACCAACCTCGGATCCAGGTCCTCGAAAAAATGCATGTCATTGGTGTTGAAGCAAGGGTCATCGTAAAATTCATCAGCGGATGTGATGGGGAAGGATATATCCGACAACTCCATTCCTCAAAGTTTAGGATGTTTTAAATGCCAGGTGTAGGCTATGAAGTTACAGCTAAAATGCAAACTGGGATAACTTTTGCGCACACTAGTTGTTTAGTTGAACTATAAAGATGCCGTACTGCGTTTCAAAACGACCCTTGCGCAACCTCTGCTGTTCGCACTCATGCGCTACCTGTTGCTGATGCGAGCGGCCAAGTGGGTTTTATCCTACTTGCTGAAGTTTGGGGGCGTGATCCATCGACCGGCTATCCAATAGGCGCGCGCGCCGTAGCGTGGGCGTGGGGGAGAAACGTGCCCCTGTGATGCAGAATATTTTATATAGCCTATCTTCAATATTCCAATAATTCGTTTAAAATTAACACATACTAGTATTAGATCGTATTTTGTACGAATAATCACTATTTTAAATCACAGGTGAACCATATTTGAAATCATGTGAACAATATTCTGACATTTAGCCTAGGCCTATTCTCCGTGCACTGTTTACAGAATGTCATGTCGATATGCCTTGCTTCTGATTTATGATATAGGGCCTACAGTAGGCATTGTAAGAAACCTATTTAGTTCGTTTATACTCAAACCCAATATTGAGGTTTACCACAATCTCTCTCTGAATGTAGGCCTATAGGCCTATGGCTGTCCAATAAACAGGGGACGGAGCGGCTCTAGCCACATTTTTGACGGGTCCAATTAAATGAAAAAGCTTGTTTTGTTGCTGTCATTTATTTGTGCAAGAATAGTATTGTACTGTGCTGTGCAATACTGTGCAAAATTTATTTGTATAATTTGATTCACTTGTATAGCCTACTTTTAGAGTAGCCTACAAAATAACCTACCCAAATAAGTTGATTTTCTTTATTGTATTTCTCTGAAAGAGCTTTTCAATTTAAACGGGTCCATTTTGATTTCTACGCCTAGTCGTACTTACCACTATTATATTATCATTACCATTGCCTTGTATGTAATGAAAAACTATACATTTTATCAAGGCGCTTCTAGCTAAATGTAAGCATTAGGCCTATATGTAAACGTTATATTTGTGAGACTACTTTATCTGTCGTCTTAACGTTCTCGGAACCTTGTTTGACCCTGCGTAGTGCATTGTTATTTATTACTTTTATTATTGTTATTATTATTATTGTTATTATTATTATTATTATTAGCCTATTAGTGCGCTGTGCATTTGAACGGCATTGTCTCCATTAATGCACGTCTCAAGGCGACATTACATTCATGTTCTTTAGTAAGATCAAGGCTACTTTGGGCCGAAATGAAATGACAACCAAGTCTTTTGTTCTTTTGCCAGAGACCAATCTATGGCGATAGATGGCGGTAGTGAGTTTGTGGTCGCCTCAATTGTGTCCTTTCTGAGACGGCATAATACTAGGTGATAAAGGGGATGTGGTCATACCAACACACTTCATCGTTAGAATCCTGCCCGACCCCAATGACCCCCTTCTTGTCATAAACGTCACACTTAACCTCTTATTCTATCACCTCCGTTTAGCATCTGATTTCAGACTCATTGGGTTTAGCAAATAACATTATGAACACAGCATGTGAATAACAAAACTTTATTCATTCAAGCATTTTTACACCCTGTTTAAACCCATTTTAAGAATATAGAAAATATTGTGACAAATATTGAACAAACCAAACATATTAACAGGAGAAGGCAAAGGCCTCTACTAAAATACAATTTTATACAAACTGTAGACCTACCAATCCTGAAATATAGTGCATAATAATTACCTTTTGGACACAAATATGCTCCAGATTGTCTTGCAAATTCATCATGGACAGAAGTTAAGGACCTAAAATGCAATTTTGACCAAATATGGAGTGATGAATACTGTCTGGTCTACAAAACTGTATGAGTGTCTTTGCTGTGTATATATGTAAAATATATATAAATAAAATCTTTGGATCAACAATGTTCCAAGTGGCGCTAGTGACAAAATTACACAACTTTTTTCACAAGCCGCCATTTCCTATACCAATTCGATTGCCACTATAGCAAAAATACATTGAAATCAGGTCTACCATCATCATCACTTCAAAGTGCGTTGTCCTTTCTTCCACTAATCCCAACATGTGGGACACACTCTACTACAAAACATGTCACAGCAAGCTAATGGTTTCAGAGGATAAACAGGTTACAGGATTGAGCACATCTTTCTTTGGCTGAGTAGGAGCACACCGCACAAGTACAAGAAGGAGGCACAGATGAGACAGATCCAGGAGTGTGTGGGCCACAGCCCTCATAAGATAGGAGTGATGAGGAGTGGAGGGTGGAGAAGGAGGAGGGTATTCCAAGACCACGTGGTTCAGTAGTAAACCAGGTTAAGTTAACCTAGAGGTAAATAATTGGTTAATCCACTAATTAAAGAGCCTGCAGTCCTCATGTTCTTGACTCAATTAGGGCTGCACGCTATCTATTAACAGGTTCACCCTTTTTCTGTAGGCTGATCTGATGTAAAGTATCAATTACGTATACTGTATATTAGGAAATATTTAGAGTATATTTATTGGGGTGGGGGGAATTCATATTTTTCAGAACATGTATATGGGTATATGTGTCCCTCCATGTCTGTAGGTTGACTTAATCAGGTTTATCACTGAACCATGCTCATGGAGCACCCCCCCTAAGTAAAGGGCCTCAGCTCTCAGGCGCTGGAAGTCAGCTCCTCCTGCAGCTGGTCTAGCAGGTAGTCCCCAAAGCTCCCGGCTCCGTCAGCGCTGCACCCCACTCGGCGAGCGTTGGTCACGAGGTCACCCAGGAGCTTGACCTTTGGGACGAGTGGGGTCAGGAAGCGGTGCTTCACCACGCTGGCCGAGTGCGGGTCTCCGTGCTCGCGGGCGATGCGGCACAGCTCGATCATCACGCCCATCTCCTCCTTCCAGGCGGTCAGGGTCACGTCGAGAGCTGGGAGCAGGCCACCGATCTCCTCACAACCAGGTCTCTGACATGCACACACAGGCACACACGCGCATATGTACATACGCATACATGCGCGCACGCGCACGCGCACACACACGCGCACACACACACACACACACACACACACACACACACACACACGTTAGATATGCACATACGCACGCACACACGCATGCACACATACGCACACACGTGCAGAAGTGCATGTGCACAAACACACAGAAGCACATACAGGTACACAGGAGAACCCCATGAAACTTACATACCAGGGGCTAACCATGAAAAGTACATACACAGTGTTTCCCATACATTGAGGAAACTATGGCGGCCCGCCATAGTTTAAATTTGGCCGCCATAGTTTCCGAAAATGTAAAAAAAAAAAAAAAAAAAAAAATTTTTTTTTTTAACTTTTTTTTTAACTTTTTGTTACGATTTCCGTTTTTGTTAATGAATTACGATTTCCATCGCATTTTCCTCCTGGAGTAAATACATCCAATAGAGAACACCACAACTGCTTGAAAGCAGGGCTCTACAGTGCGAGCATTTTGGTCGCATATGCCCCTAAAATGATTGTGCGAACGAAATAATAGAAAGGGCGCACGTGTGCGAGTAGATATTTCAACCCTTTCAATCGTATTTTGCTCCTAAAATAAATACACCCCATAGAGAAACGCAGGAACGTGTGAACGAGAGAAGGCGCAAAAGACAGCGTGCGCGTCGCGCACAGAGAGACAGAGGCAGACAGACAAACAGTCGGGGGAGTTTTGAAATAAGATAAGCGTCGGGAGTATCGAGCGCTTCCAATGACGGAGAAGTGCTGGAGAGAAACTTCAGCGCTAGAATTGCTAATCCGCTTAGCACAAATGCTAACAAATGCTCAACCTGTTAACTTAGTGAGAAGAAATAGCTTCGGTTTGTACATACACTTATCTTGTACGTGGCTTGTAGACCTAGGCCCTACTGTTTATGCTACTCCTCCTGAGACGTTGGCAAGGGAGTAGCCTACCCTACACAGCAGGCTCTCTCTGTGCGCTCACTTGCTCAACTGTCATCATCATCACGTCACGTCATCATGTGAAGTCAGTATTTTGTTGGACAGTCTCGGGGTGTAGCCTAGGGCACGTTTTTGATGTGCATGCCTTCAATATTGCCAAATTGAATATTTAGAGGAAATAAGTTTGGTTGGCATCTACTCTTTTTTGTTTCATTGTATATTGTATAGAACAATGTTATATTTTCAAAGGTAATGTTCAGATGCTGTTACTGTGGTACCAAATGTGATTAAAAAAAAAGTGTAACCCATGGGTAGGCTGATCATAGCCTCATAGGCTATATAGCATACCCATATGCGAGTCATTGTATTTTCAGGACAGAAGTGTAATTGCCTCTCTGGTCTCTCTTGTAAAAAATCTGCCCCCCTGACCAATTTCATCCCAGCACCCTGCCAGATCCTGCTGTGTAGGCCTGAATTGAAACACCAGCTGTGTATAGAAATTAATGTGATGGATATAAATGTATAATATTTTGTTTAGTCCTTTTACTGGGAGAGGAAAAGTTAGGCTTAATTGTAGGCTTACCCCTGTTGAATGTGTATTTGTGTGTGGAAAAAGTATTTTCTCTGTATATGTGTGTTAATAATGAAGCTGCGT
This sequence comes from Engraulis encrasicolus, assembly GCF_034702125.1. NCBI lineage: Eukaryota > Metazoa > Chordata > Actinopteri > Clupeiformes > Engraulidae > Engraulis > Engraulis encrasicolus. The sequence continues at coordinate 36,685,402 of NC_085860.1, read as the reverse complement.
CACAAAAACTCACTGTGCCCCTAATGAAAAAGCTAAGCGTAGAGCCCTGCTTGAAAGACAGAGGGATCTAAAGCCTAGTTAAGTTGTTGTAGTTAACTTGGGTTTGGGAATAATGAAAAAAAAACCTTCAGAGAAGGGAAAGTTGGGATGAGTTTACTAACACTCCCCAGGCTTTGTTTTACAGTTGTAATGACTTAGGTGACATACATGTGTAATATGTTGTTCTGCCCTTTTCATGGGAGGAATTTTGAAAAACTGGCCCTGTTACCAGCACCCCTCATGTAATAATAATGATAATTTCATGATACTCAAAGTCGCTTGAATGTGTAGGCCTACGCCTATGTGTGTGTGGGGGGGAAGGCATAGCCTAACCTCTTAGACCCTTTTTGTCTATGAGTTAACAATTTCACAGTGCTCTTAAATTCTTATCTCTGCTCCTATTTTGTTTTATTATTTTTTTTCATTACATAGACCCCTGCATGAGGGATGAATGAAACTGTGTTGTAAACACAAATGATTCACTGTTCTGCATTTTTATTTTATAATACAAATGACAATGTACTGCTATTATACATGTCATGGGTAAAATCGTATGTAGCCTTATTTCTCAAAATGTAAATGGCTGAATTGTAGGCCTATGCCTATAGTTTCTCCATGTGCCAATGTCTCCATGCCAACACCCCCCCCCCCAAGGCCCGCGTGAACAGACCCCCCGCTGCGTGAATACAACGCCCCCAAGGCCCGCGTGAAAAGACCCCCCCCCCCCCCCCCCCCCCCCCCCCGAAAACAAATCCCGGCTGCCCCCATAGTTTCCAAAAATTCTGTGGGAAACACTTACATACAGATCATAAAGACTAAAGAGAAAGGCTAAAGAAAAACATAACTCTTCTCCAACAAAGTTTTTTTTTCTGTACTTGCATTTCCAAATTCTAGAGGTCTGCATAATACAAGATTTTGCTACTGCAATCTGCTTGTTGAAAGGCTTCAGCAAGTCCTAAACAAAAGACTGCACGGAGCGTTATTTTTGCGTCTGAAAATCCAATTCTAGAGGTTTGGTGCAACACCTGTTTTCTCCCTCCGTCAAAGAATATCACATTTCTTTCACAGAACTAAATCAACATTTCCTGCGAATAGCTAAAAACAAACAGAAACCTTCGATGTATAACAAACAAGAGAAGAAAAAAAGAAACATGAACATTAATCTCCATCTGCACTGTTGTCAGATCAATGGATAACGAGGTGTCCCAAATTGCTGCTGATGGACCCCAAGTTGTCCCAGTCCGGATCGATTTTACATGACTCGTAAAACTGCAGCGTAAGGGAGGAACTGAGCTGGGGGGTGAGGGGCAATAGTGTGGCCGACCGTGGCGTGGCGCGGCGTGGCGTGGCTTACATACATCTGGAACTACAATTAATGCCAGTGTCCTTCCGCCAGCCCGCCACCACATTAATCTCCCCAATTTTCCGGAACTCAGAGGAAACGTATACCCTGACAGGCATTAGGACAGAGATCTCCCCCAACCCCCAGGGGGGCTCTACTCCGTGCACCCCCACCCCCACCCCCACCACCTCTAACCTCCCTCCCTCCCCGAAGTCATATCCCCCTAAACCACACCACCCTGGTAACACCCAACCCCCATCCCACCCCCAAACCCCCTTCCCAATATCACTCTTTCCTCCCTTTTTTACTCCACAGTGGTAAGCAGCGTTGCAACTTTCTTTTTTTACCACATTGTCATTTCCCCACCTATTTTTTCACGTCGTTTTTCATTTCAAGAGGCTGTTAGCTGACAGATTCATGCACTAGCAGTAACAAATACAATATCTGTACACTTCTGCAAAATGATGCTCCATATTGTATACATATAAAATATATATACAGTGTAGGTCAAAAGTTTCGACACACCTTTTCATTCAAAGCATTCAAGTATATTATTGATTCTTGTGAAGGTCAAAACTGTGCATGAACACATAGAATTGTGCGCAGTGACATCAGCTGTCTATTCACCTGACGTATACACAACACAACTGATTGTCCCACACGTTTCAACAAGCTTTTTTTTCTTCCACCCAATTTTGACTCCATACATAGTCTGGCCCAACCCTCCTAGCTCGGTTCGCTCACGGTTTCGCCAATCAGTGACGCAGAACTCACCCACGGAGTCCGTTATTGATTGGTTAAGGAACATTGTTCACATTTTTGTCTTCTTATTTGTATGCTTTGGCAACACTGTATCATAACATCATGCTAATAAAGCACAATTTCAATTTGAATTCGGAACTCCAATGAATTTAAATTGTAGAGTAAGGTCAGATCATCTCCCATGGAGACAGATACCACTTACCTTTTGCCAGACTGTTTGACGGAGTCAACAGTCTGATTTTGCCCAGGCTAGGCCTACTGTATGTGATGGCACAAGCATAATAATTACACCCTACACAGTAAAATTCGCAGAACTATTTCAAAAACAACCTACAGTATCATGGTCCCATTTGAATGTTAAATTTAACTGTCTAAGTGTTGAATTAACACTGCAAAATGTACCTGCTTCATTCCACGGTGTCAATTCAACACTGAAGGGATTGCATTTAACACAATGACAAATTGTGCTGCTTGTTTGTGCGTCTACTTGTGTGTATTTAAATCCCGTTTGTCTGTCTCTCTCTCTCTCTCTCTCTCTCTCTCTCTCTCTCTCTCTCTCTCTCTCTCTCTCTCTCTCTCTCTCTCTCTCTCTCTCTCTCTCCCTCTCTCTCCCTCTCTCTCTCTCTCTCTCTCTCTCTCTCGTTACTGAATAGGAAAATGAGATGGTGAAATCTTGAAAATGAGATTTTGCATTTCAAGGGGATATCCTGTTAAATAAATAGGCTCATGAAATCAGTGAAATCAGACATTATGAGGCGGATTTCAATTAAACTTGGTGTGCCTTTATAGTGCAGGTGGATATGTCAGAAAAAAGAGGTTTAGGAACATTTCATATAGATTTTTCCAAATTGTGTTTTTTATCAACTACAAACCCCATAGTCTTCAAATCCACCTGTTTCCATTTTTTTTTTCGAAGTAGAAACGCCCAAAATCCCAGATGGCGGATATGCAGTCAGATTCTAACACAATTGAATGTAATGGAAGGAAACAGGTCATATACATTTTTGGAATTGGTGTTTTTTAGCATCTCTTGGACCCCTGAATACAAAACTACCTGATTCTATTCCCCCCCCTTCATTTTTAGAACCAAAATCCAAGATGGCTGACATAACATAGCAAAAATGACATGTTTGGTGTTTTGAGGTCTCTAAAGTCAGTGTTTTTTTCTTGTATTTTTAATATTCTTGATGTGTACAGGACCGTTCAGTCAGTCATTACATGAACTTTTTCAAAAATCATTTAAAATGTATAAAAATTCAACATGACATCTATAAAACGATCGCGCACCTCTCTATATGGCCAGCTAATGTGTCTCATCCCAAATCTGAGCTGGCCCCCTTGATAATTTGTGTTTTATATTTCTACGACCACCTCTGAAAACAAAACAATCTGTTTCCAATGTTTAGAAGCAAAATCCAAGATGGCCAACATTTAGTATTTTCAGGTTTATTAAGCTATTATGCTATGTTGTACGCCTATTGGTAATATTTTGATAGGCACATAACTGTCATTACATTAAATGTTTCGTCTCATAGGAAGAGCATCTGGAATTTGGGGTGACACACTGTGCACACTGCGCACATGTCGGCTAACAATTGGCTAGTTGCAAAAAGTTGGCCTGTTGCCTCTAACTAAACTCTCTAGACTGATCAGAAAGTAAAAGAAAATCCTATTAATTCATTTCATAGAACAACTGTCCAAAAGAATGGACAAGGGGACCACCTTCATGAAATTCCCAACATTACAGAATAATGTGCAGCATCATTGAGGGACCCAGTTTCATTTCATTTTTATGTCTATTATTTTCATAAAAGATTCACGCTTGTGCCACTTACACAGTCCCTCATGATGCCACAGGTCTCACAAAGGTCAGTGTATGATAGTGTGGCAATTACTAGGATCGTGAGTGTGCTCTCACTGTCGGGCCAGTGTACCAGTGTCTTTGCTGCAGCATTCAAAACTTTGCTGCAGCTATTATCTCTTTGCAGCAGCTGTCTGCTGTGGGAGCAGACTGTTTTTTAAAGGGATTTGGGGCACCTATGCACCATCTCCACTCATGAGCAATCAGCAGTCAGCGCACCTGCCAATCCTGCACCTGAAACACAGACAGACCAAGGAACCAGCAGGGAGGACAGCCAAGCCCCCTTTAGTCATGACATATGGTAGTACTTTGGGTTTGGGTTCAAATAACAGAAGGCCTTGGTTCCAAGTCGTGTGAGCCCACTCTCCTCTTCTTCACTACACATGGCTTCAGAATTGGGATGACTTGCTGTGAGGCCAACATAGGAATGCCAACCGGATGAGCCACAACAGACCCGCAGAGACGTGATCTCAATGGATGCTACTGATGGGTGAAGCATAATATTAGACACCATGGATGATATAGACCTAAGTAAGTTGGGAATTATATGAGGGACTTTCAAAGCGTGTGAAGCACATGAGTGGGCTTACCGTAGGGAAGACCATATAAGAGTATGACCCATCACTAGAGTTGAGGATATTCTCTGACTGTCATGCCAGAGAGCCTAGTTCTGTGAGCAGAGAGCATGGCAAAATTGTTGGCATTGGAGGAATGCAACATCCCGGATAGAACATACGGTTTCACAGCCTTCAGATAAGCTGAGGCCGACCTTGAAGCAACTTTGTAGCCCTTTGCCTTGATATAGGCAGCCAATCCAGTGAATGTGCATATTACTGTACAGGTAGCACTGCATAATAGGTAGGCCTACTGTACATGAAGTGATTCATAGCAATTGTTGTTGGAACAATAATTTGGACCAGCACGGAATCCTCTGTGCTCGAATTCACAAATGAATGGCTTCAGAGTAGAGTAGAGTATCATTTATTGATTTATAGACCTGAAAGCACCATTAATGTTGATTTTGCTAAACAAAATGTCTTCCATCTTGGATTTTGTAATGGGTTTAGTTTATGTAATGGCTGACTTCGCATTCATGTAACAAATATTACCAAAACAAGTCAACAATGGCTTTATAGACTTCAAAATATGAAATATGCCAATTTCGCCATAAATTATGTCAGCCATCTTGGATTTTGCCCCCAAAAATGGAGGAAAACATTGAAAATAAGTTGTTTTTTATTCAATGTTGCCCTGGAATTATAAAAAAAAGTTCAATTGAACCTTAAAACGGCATTAATGGTGAAATTTCTACACACAATGGCAGCCATCTTGAATTTGCCACTAAATGTTCACGAAAAAAATGGAAACAGGTGGATTTGTATTCGGGGGGGTCCTAGAAGTAAAAAAAAACACCAAATGGAAAAATCTATATGAAATGTTCCAAAACTTACATATGCACCTATACTATTACAGTGGCAAGGAAGAACCCCAGAACTGCATTTGCATGAATCTGTCAACAATATTGAGAGGAAAACAGGCTAAGAAAGTTTTAATTAAGATGGTAGGACACTATACATGGGTGGGAGACGTGACGCCTTGTTTTTTCGTAACATTGGTTAAAAACCTACAAAACTCTTATTTTTCCTCTTGAAAACAAATGTCAATAAAGAAGATGTGGTACATTATGTTTCATATTAGTCTTAGATGAGAAGAAACATTTTTGTTAAGATTTCTGTAAAGGTTTATATGTCAAATGTACTGCGGTGTGACATTAATGAAACCTGGAATATAATATATATATATATATTAACCAACAGCATTTTGAATAATGTATGAAGCATTTGGCATGATTGCATAAATATTAACTTGATATTAAAATATGTGAAAAAAATTCAAGACAGTAATATTAACTACAAGTTCCATTTCGTAACACAAATTGCGTCCTGTGGGGTGACATGTATGTCAATGTTGGTGAACGGGCAGATGCAAGGCCAACTACAAGGGTCTTAAAGACTAGCTCCTAACCAGTCAGTACCTCAGCTATTGGAGAGTGGTATGGAAGTTTAAGGTGACTCTTCACCTCTTAATATGTCTACATATTGCAATGTTTCTGTCACACAATGCTTAGGTTCATTTTATGATGTCCTGTGGTGTGACTGCTCCTATAGAAGGGGAAAAGGTTTTTTTTTATAAATGAAAACACATATCAAGATTAAACACAATATCATTATCTAGTTAGCAAGATCCCAGAGGTCAGTCATGTATACAAAAGGATTAAAATGGCCACAATGCAGTGAATTTCCTGTGGTGTGACTTCATGTCATGCGGTGTGACATGCTTATGCAATGTGTTACTCAGTCCTTACTTGTTTTTCATGTATCATGCAAGGATAGAAGGATACCAGGAGATTTATTTGTCACATTCACACAATTATTACAAGTAATACAGTGAAACCATGCAGTGAAATCACAGTAATCTGCCTGTACAATGCATAGGCGCGTGTGGGTGGGTAGTAGTGTGTGTGTGGGGTGGGGGTTAAAGGAACAATAGTACAAAGAGCATGGGGGATATGTTTGTGCAGAATATTAGTAATTCTATTGTATCTTACAGAAATGTCACAACAAGGATGTCACACCGCAGGCCACATTTTCCCAAAAATGGCAAAAATTAGGCAAAATTCCACGGACCACTATGAGCTTTATCTTTTTCTATTTTTTCCCATAGTTTTTTCAGGAATTGGATTTTTTTTTTGCGTTACGCCCTCAAACATCAACCACCCACATTCATATTCATCCATGATTATGTCAGTCAATTTATGTCACACAGAGATGGTTTTGAGGTTGTCTGAAAGCTCTTGTCTGGCTCCACACAAAGACCATGGAAACAATAATTGTCTGGGTAAAGGTGCACTGTGTAAGATTGTGGCCAGAGTAGGTATTGCAACTATGCTGTTAATTGAACCTGTGCTGTCTACTGCCAATTTTGAGCTTTTCTTGAATACTTACTAAATAATAAACTAATATTTACTAGTATGAAATTCAAAATGGCAGACCATGGAGAAGAAAATTTTTATTTTCCCAGTCATATTGAATAGCCTACTTACAATGTAATGGTGGTAAGTATTCATGTAGCATTTGTGAATGGGCAGCATGAATTCTGGAAATAAACTACTAAAAATACTACATAGTGCACCTTTAAAACATCAACACCCAAAAAAGCTCCCCCCCCACACACACACACACACAAATTGTAATGATAAAGTACTAATAGAGTAGTGTTAGAGAAGAATATCCCACCTGACATGAGTCCCCCAACTGACACTCTACCTACTCAAAATGCTAATGCCAATTTGGGCAGCATGTCAGGTGGTGAACTCATGTCAGATGGGATAATCTCCTCTAACACTACTCTAATACTACTTTATTACAACTCATTTCCCCCTGGAAAGTCACTTTATCTCTGAAATGACTCAAACACCCAAACACCATATTTTCAATGTTGGCAGGCTGGATTTAGACAAGATATGGGCCATTTTAAAATATAGCTTTTTTGATATTCTGTTTTCAATATCCCATCCCCAAGTGTTGTATTCCATAATGTTTTTGAAATTTGTAAAGCCAGAAAAAAAGCTTTCAAACAACATCCAAACCACCATTGTGTGATATAATCAAGAATGAATGTATAGTGTCCTACCCTCTAAGTTTCTCCCTTAATATCAAAACCAGATTCATGAAAATGCTTCTGAGTCTCTACCTTGCCACTAAAAAGCGACACCAAGGCTAATTGAAATTTGTGTTGGTAGGGCCCCAACATGTGATTTCACATGACCCTATAAATAAGTAAATAAACGTAAAAATAGAAGGGCTGTGTTTACCTTGATGTCTTTGTTGCAGTATTGTCCGCCACGCTCACTGAGGTAATTCAGCATGGCCTCAGCCTGTTCCTGTTCCCTCTCAGACTCTACCTGGAAGAAGGCGGCAACTCTGGGAAGAGCCAGGTTGTCCTGCTCGAACAGCTTTCCCTGGAACCATCATTTAAGATTGCCGTTAGTGTCAGCAGACAAATTGTTACCTCCGCCAAGGAAGCTACGTTTTCGGACTCGTTGGAGTTGTGTTCGGAGTTGTTGGAAATGACAAAAGGAACAAGTGATGAGGATTCTTTTAAAAGATTCTTCACCTTTGCGGGATAGGGCGAATTCTGACAGTCCAGTTTCTAACTCCACAAACGCAAGGCAGAAAGCCTTGAAAAAAAGTTAGGGTGCAACATAGGCCCTAGTAAAATATTTAATCAAGCAGCTTCCTTGGCAGAGGTTTGGACTCTCCATTGTGAAACCACTAACGCACAAACAAATGTACAACTTGAAACTGGAACTGTGTAATGCTTTGACGCATCTCTGGACTGTCTCAGCCCACAATTTCCTCATTGTTGTTATAGGAAACGTTAGTGGAATTTCCAAAAGGAAGAATGTTTTCACTGAGGATTTTTAAGGCTTGAGATTCTTATCTTTTTACGGTGTTGATGTTTTTATTACATAGAAGGTGGTCGGGTCCATTGGACCAGAGCTTACAGAAAAATCATTAAAATATTGTATTTGTCTTAATCATAGCTCCTATTTACCCTCATGTTCCCTTCATCCTGTTTGGGAATTTCTTTGTATATTTTTGCGGGTGAGAAATACATACTCGTAAGGTTGCAGCATTGTTACACAACTGGAGGACCCAGCAATATAGGCTTCATAGGCTATTTCACCCACTGCCTTGTCTACTCACATGCCCCCCTGCCCCAGGAACCTAGGAACTCTCCCTGTGTGATAGATATGTGCATGGGGTAAAGTTTTTTTTTTTCAGATTCCTCCCTGAAAATCAGTCAGTGAATCTCAATGCGAAATAACAATAATTTATACTATTTCCAAAAGTAGGCCATTACAAGGGCTAAATGCATCACATTGACTTTCAAATGTAAAAGGTCTTATTTAATTGAGTAATGGGGTTGCAAATATTTCACAATGAAGAGCTTACAGTTTTAACACTGTACACATTTTATTTGGGGATCTGTTTAATGAGAAGACATTTGTCAGGAGGAAGTAGGCGTATGTGCCATTTGTATCAGACATGTGCCATATAGGCTACCAGTCAGTGATGTCCCAACCACAACCATTGAGAGTAGGCATATCCTGTCAATGCCCACAACAGACTTTGAAAGAGGATAGATGAAGCGTAGCCCTCATTCTCAATATGTAGGCTACATATTTTGCGTGCATTTTTCCAAGCCTTCACATAGGCTATTCAAAGCTAGTTATAGGCCAATTCTCCACATTGGGTAGCCTAACAATATATCAGAGTAAGGACCGTGTAGTGTCGTATAACTGAGACCCTTACCAGCGCTTGGAGCTTATAAGCGACTTCCATGAGTAGGGTTGAAACGCCACACAAACTCTCCTCAACGACCGCTGGAAGATTCTGTTTAACCTTACTGCCGATGAATACATGATGCGTCTTACAGATAGGAAGGTTTGTTTTTAATCTTTTCCAACTGGGCGCCTCCGACATTTTGCTCCGCGGTAGTGGCAACAAAGTAACAGGCGGAAGAATTAATTCGAGCGATCAAGTTACACACCAGCGCCTCGTGCGCTTACAAATGTCTTCACATGCCTTATGACGTCGGCCTCTAGTACGTGAATCAATGTATCATCAAACAAATGCAACGCACTTGGTTTGTTTACACTCCAACGAGGTTACCGAAGCACGGATAAATTTAGACACAAGGACAGAGTCAAATCATTTCCCGTTCAACCTGTCAAGTTCATCCGGTGCATGCTAACAGGGGCGCTGTTAAAGGGTCTCGACGTGGTGGGGATATGGTGCTGGGGGCGTATTACAGAAAACCTCCTATCTTCAGCCGTCCTATCTTAACTTTTGACTTCAGATAAGATTTTTTCCAGTTTGGTATTACAGAAACAAATCCTAACTTCATTTAGGATTCTTATCTTATCTTTGGAAATCCTATCTTATCTTGAGTTAGGAATCCTAAAGTAGCGATCTAAACATTTACGATCTACTTTTTATGTCTGTTACCTGACAACAAATGCACCGCTACCTAGCAACAGTAGTGCGACGCAAGCTAGAATACACAGATTTGACTGCTGCTGCATCTCGCGGTCTGCGTGATACTAAACCAGAGAGGAAGAGGACGTAAATATTTCGCTAAACTTTTTGAGCTCATTACTTTTAAATAACGCACTTATTAGTGATGACGTTCCACCGAACGGATTTATAATACAGCAACATCTGTGAGGACGAAATTAGGTCACTCTCGCTGCCTGTAACCTCAAGTTGACCAAATGCATTGGTTTCAGTCCCAATAAAGTGCTTCCCATTTTCCATATTTTCATCCCAATGCTTTGTTTTTCCAAGCGAATGCATGCAAAACAGCTAAGACGTAATTTCATGAAATGTCTTTGTATGACCAGCGCATGTATAGGCTATAAATGACAATTATTAGCCGACTTGGCTTGAAACATGGTCGGCTGTCAATTAAGGAAGTTGATATCGGACTTCACATCGAAGTCGGGTATATATTTATCATCAACTCTTCACTTCACACATCGTTTGGGTCAGTCAATATAGCCTAATTTAATTAACATTTCATCCGTTCACAATTGCGTTGTTTTCCCGGATAGACTTCACTGTTAGCTCTGGCTGAAACAGCAAGCTGAGCGTGGGTAGCCTAAATGGTGATGAACACCAGCTAAATTTTGGCTAACAAATCAATGGATAACTGGAATTAGGACAGCTGGGTGGCTGTCCTAAAGTTAGGACCAATTATTTAGGATTTTTCGAAGTTAGGATGCTTCTGTAATACCCCTTTCTTAACTTAAGATAGGATGCGCAAAACAACTTAGGAAACGCTGTTCTGTAATACGCTTTTCCTAAATTCGGTCCTAAAGTGCCGTTGCCGCGGTAACTAGACAGATAAGATAAGATTTTCAAGATAGGAAGTTTCTGTAATACGCCCCCTGGTGCGCCCTAGGGACAGGGGCAGTGCGCTCAATGTAATTAATGCGTGGGTGGTGAAATAGAAAAGCTGCTGAGGACTCATTGTAATATTGGAAAAGACATTCTTAAGATACATTGAATGTCATGTCATATCATATAGGCCTGGGCTGCTGTAGGGCTTTCACACTTTGTGTTATTCAGGTTGTTGTTAGTCATTTCCCTTCCCCATAAAACGAGTTTTCACAGCAACATAACGTCCTTTTTAGTTTAACGTCAACCTGGCCATTATTGTGTGCAGATTAGCTCTGCAAATCCAATGAAGCAGACTACTACTTAACAGTGTCTGGCTCACGAGTAGGCCTATTGTTGGTTCCTAACTAATAACCCTCTAACGACATTTTCCTTTGATTGACAGGGGACTGTGGCCTGATTAAAGCCAATCAGACCCTCTACCCACCTCACCACCCCACCATACCCTCCCTGCTCAGCATAGGGCTGACCTGTTGACTCCTCTGTGTAGACAGTTGTTGTCGCCCCAGCCTGCCTTACCTCGCATTACGCTACAGTTAATCACCATCCACACCGTCAGACATGGGGACTGGGGGGCGGCTATAGCCTGTAGTCAGTGGCTCAACATTATTGATTGATGGGCCATTTGTACTGTGCGCGCGCACCCTCTATAGAGGATGATATGTTGATACGCCTCTGTTTCACTTGTCTGGCCAGTGAGGACCCTTGGGGATTAGAACCTCTAGTCCACCTCCCCACCCATGCACCCCTCTGTCAACCCCCCTCCTCCGTGTTCCCCCCTGTCAGTGAGCCTGCGCTGGTTAGGTGATGGCCCGTGCCAGTGTGGCCTGGTGGTCTGGGGGAGTGACGCGTGGGGCTGGGCTTGGGTATCCCCAGAGGACCTCTTTGACACAGCAGGACAGGGAGAGGAACACTGGTACTAGCCATCAGGGCCGCTGTCTGACAGCTTCTTTTGCTGGACCCAGGACAAAGTCATCTGAAAGGGCCCCCCATCCAATGCATACAATGTCATGGAAATCCAATTTTGGGCCCCCTCTCTACCGGAGCCCGGCACAAATGGCCCCTTTGTCCCCCCTGCCTGTCGGCTTCCCTGCTAACCATCCTCTACTGCTACTGCTACTGCTGTTGCTGCTGCTCCTGCTCAACACCCCTGCTGTTGTCCAGGCCGAGGTCACCAACACCATGACCCTTTGACATGACCTCTGCTGTCTGTACAAGCACGGGGGCAATCACCCTGGACGGCCTTTAAGTGTTGCAAATTACGGCCAGGCCCAAACAAGACAGACACAGAGCACAAGGGACTTTGAGTGATCATCCTGGAAGTGTCTTAAGTGTCCTAGATCATTGTGAATAATATTTAAATTAGCTCATCACTGACCTATACAGGTATTTGCTGTAACCATTTAACTGATAGAATGGGAAATTGTCCTAAATTGGTCTTGAAATCTGCATTAATATCTTAACTCCAACATCAGTGTGATTCAGTCATAGGGTACACATATTCCCTGAATTCTCTGAAAACCCTTGCAAGTGTTACATATTGTATCTGTGGATTATTCATAACACGTGTTTAGGTCTATTGATTTGTTACAGTACCTACGGTATCTGTCAAACATCCTTCACTACACAACTAGAACAGCATACTGATATGTGGAAAAAACAAGCTCAAACAAAATCATCAAATATGATCAATAATAACATTTCAATGCATTTATTCCTCACCAGTCACTTATAATGTTTGTGTGAAATTATAAGCACTAAAATACAAATTTAGTAAAATTTTTCCAATTCATTTATCGCTCACAAGTCACCAATGATGTTTGTGAAATTCCAACTGCAAACCCAAACAAACGAACAAATAAAAAAAGTCCAACAAATTGGTTCAATAACACACTGTGCTCAATAACTGTTGTCTATGCATTTATTGTTCAGCAGCCCGATGACTTAACCCCTTCTAAGCTGCAGACTGAGGCTCCCTCACCTCACACCTGCTCAGAGCCGTAAAGACGGTGGCCAGACCCCGTGTGCCTCCTGCCACCCCCACAATGACAGCCTTGTTTTTGGGACAGGACCAAGCCACAGATTGCATTACTGCCGTTGTAGTAGGGGGATTACCCTCTGGACAGTGGCTATAGCTATAGGCATGTGTGCAGAAAGGGAGGCGGGAGCTCGATCATGCCCCCCTCCTTATATTTAATAAGTATAAATTGTTGTCCTCTGCTCGTATAAAAATGTCCTTAAATATTGATCCAATGTCTTTTCATACTTCATATTCTTCACCGGCAAAGAAATCACGTTTGTGTCTCTGTCAAATCTTGACACTGGATCTGCACCCTTGCCTATTGGGGTAAGCAGACCTCCCCATGGACCCCTCGTGCTGGAGCTGGCTGGCATGTCACAGCGGTGTGGGGATTACCACAGGAGACCCCCAGATTTATGGATGTGCTTGCTACCCAGGAGTCAGGCCAGCACCCCTGTTTGTCTTACCTAACCTCTGCTCTGGCAAACTTGTACCAGGGCGAGGCCCCCATAGCCCCCCCCCCCCCATAGGCGTCTAGTGGAGGCCTCAGTGACTAAGATCATCTTTTTTTACTTATTGATAGTCTGAGATGGCTCAGGACGGCTAGACATCCTCGCTCTTGTGTTATGCTATCCAAACATAGAGGAATTAGGGTGGGGGCTTAACGGTTTGGCAGAGGGGTATTGTTTTCCATAAAATTGGATGATTGGGCCGCATCGTGTTTTAATGAGAAACTTAAATGGAGGGCTGAAGAAGAAAACTCTCTGTCTGTCCATTTGTGTTCCTTTATGATATTTGAAAGTTTGCCACTTCTCTTCTGTTTTATACTGGCCAATTTGAGATTCATAAAAAAAAAAATCTTAAAGTAAAAAAATCCACAAGAATTCTTCAAAGATTCACTTCACTGGTGGTAGCCATTGGAGACATTTTTTTAAAACTTAGTTTAATGCACCGATTAGTTTTAATTATTTGGTACATACAAGGCAGTATACTTGGTACATATGGGCACATTTCACATACAGTACATAGTTGGTTGGACTGGAATGTTGTATTTGTTGGTGCGCTTTGTCCTCGTTATTTAATGCTCACTCTTAACATGGTGAGCCAGACAATAACAGGAAAACAATATCTCTGCCTGACAACTTAGTTTTACAGTAACAAATCACGGACATTGGAAGATTAGTGTCTCCTTAATTATATGAAAGTGTCCCTGTTGCAAAACCACACACAAGAAGCATTTCTACACAGACACACATGTAAGGCTACATTTTCTTATTCTGAAAAATTACCTGGGCCATGGCCCGGCCTTCCCCCCACACCCCGCATCCACGGTCCATAAACTGTTTTTTTTTTTTTTGCTAGCTTTCATATGACATCTTGAACTGTGAATACCATACATCTTTGTTTAATCCAGGAATAGGATCAGAACTAAGTGAACCTGACCAATAGGGGTGTAAATAATAATGGAAATGTATCGCTATATCGCGATATAATCTGACGATTGAATCTACCGTAATCGCATTGTGACGTGGGGCATTCGAAAATATCGAAAATAATCGAATCGCTGGCCACTGCCCAATGCCCTAGCTCCGTAATATAATAGAAGTGGAAAAGTAATTGGAAAAGAGTATCGAATCATATTGTATCGTATCGTGGAGCATTCTTAAGTATCGTAAATAATCGTATCGCCCCGCATCGAATGATAAGATATCGATATTGAATCGTATTGCCATGGAGGCTGTGATTTACACCCCTACTGACAAAGCACAAGTGAAACGAGTTGTTCACTCAAATAAAACAAAAGCAAAATTAAGTCCACCATTGTGGCATGGTATGCAGTGATTCTTGTCCTATTCCTGGATTGTGACTGCACTTCACCAGCACCTGGACACTGGCTGCGCATAGGCGCACCATACCTTTGAGGACATCTTTGTTTAACTTTGAATGTGTACACTGAACAATTCAGAAGCTCCACGTATCTCCTGCTGGTCATATCACAGACCGCCTGTCGTTGAGAGGGCGCAGCTGGGGAAGAGATCAATGGTGCGGTGCTTTTTTTACCAGGCCGAAACAGCTGTCTAATAAGAAACATACTGGGCACGTCATCGACCCGCTTATGAGTGTCGGCCCGGCACTCTGCTAATTATGACCCAAACAAGTGGGGACGAGACGGACAAGCGAAACCGCTATTAATGATCACAACATGGGAAAGCCGATCCGTTTGTGGACCCGCTGTTTTCACTGCGGGTATCTGACACCACGGCAGCGGGCTGTTTGGGTGCCCTCCACCCACACCCACACTCGCCCCCACCATCATACCTACCCATACCCCTCCTTGCTCTCTGGGCCCCCATGCTCTGTGCCATTTTTTACAGTGGTGTTAGGTTTTCAAGGAGTGTGCTCTTCAAACTTTCATTGGGCTTTTGTAGTTTGGGCCCAAGGTGTCATAAACACAGCGCTGCGTGCCGTTGCTTCGGAAAGGATCGGAGGTCGACCTGACTTGAGTCACGGCAGAGTGTATTGTAGCAAGTGTGTGGAGTGGGGGGTGTGTTGTTGTGGTGGTGGTGGTGAAGTGAGTGTAAGGGATGTGAAGGGATTGGGGGGGTGGGGGTGGGGTTGGGGTTGAGGCATGTGGGTCCGTGTGTGCGTGCGTGCCGTAGGACCCCCAGCATCCTTTGTGCCAGACACTGAGATTAGCCTCGGACAGCGACAGGAATTCGCACTCCTCATTAACGGGACAAATATAGCATGGCCACATTCAAGTCTCCTGTAATGAAATCTGTGGGGTTATGAGGCATAAATGATGGCAGGCTGATGGATAATGATATCGGGGTTCCTCTTTATAAACGATTAGAGAGATAGCTATTTTGGGAGGCTGTTTTTTTTGTTTGTTTGTTTTTTTGTGGTGGTGGTGGTGGTGGTGGGGGCTTCGGGGTTTTCTTCTGCCCCACTCAATAGTCCTCCTGCAGGGCCACTTACAGCATTTGCCTGCTGGAATTTCTATATTGCTCACAAGTCGTCTATTCACAGCACATCTTTCAGGACTCTGTTCCACCCGTCACTATTAAAAGCTGTTCCTCCAGTCCAGACTGATAAACGCTCTTCAGCCAGGTTCCGGTGCTTGGAGAGAGAGAGAGAGAGAGATAGAGAGAGAGAGTGAGACAGAGAGACAGAGAGACAGACAGACAGGCATTGAAAGTAACAAGGACAAAGAGGAGTGAGAGAGATAGGGAGGGAGAAATAATGAGAGCAAAAAGGAATCAGTGAAAGATAGAGAGCGAAAGGTAGAGAGAAAGAAACAAAAAAAAGAGAGAGAGAGAGAGAGAGAGAGAGAGAAAGAGACAGTAAGATAGGGAGAGGGGCTGGCAGTGATGATTACAGGAGCTTGAGTGTGAATGCCTGAGCCTCGCTTTCTGGCACTGAAAGACGGGTCCTCAGATTGGGTTTCAGCCCTGCACCGGATTCTGTGAATAGTGACGATGACCCCGCGGCCACATGAATGTCAGCCTGGCTTTGAGGGTGAGGGGAAAGGCAAGTTCTGGAGCTTTCCACCCTTGGCCCATTTAGTGCTACGGCTACACCAGCAGTGTGATCATGCTATTTAGCATCCACCACCACTAGCAGAGCGGACCACGCGCTATTCCGACATACCGCTATTCTGACATACCGCTATTCTGACATACCGCTATTCTAACATTGGGTTAGGGTTAGGGTAACTGCATGCACCCTCCCTACACTGATAAAAGCTGAGCAACGTAGCCCAAACCACGGACATGACCTATCTTGTTGGGAAATGTGCCAGCATTCCGACAATAGACATCAATGTCGGAATAGCGGCATGTAACCCTAGCACAGGCTAGCTAATATCCACCACCTGTAGCAGAGGTTAGCTAGTATTTACCAACACTAGCAGACTAGCAGATGCTAGCAATACGACTAGCGAAGACTAGGGCCCAATTCGAAACAGGGAAGGCAGCTGTCCTTCCAGTGAGCTAACTGGACATCGAGTCATGAAGTGTGGATCGAAACGAAAAATTGCTTTATTTCCTCTCTCGACAGTTGACTGCATTTGTGGGCGTAACGAGGATATTTCGAGGATACATCAGATGCTGACTTCGCTGCCTTGGTACCCAACATGCTGTGCGCCACCTCCCTCTCAACCGGAAACCTGAAAAACAAACATGGCTACTACCCAAGCTACTACCTTATCATACTCTTTATTCTGACACTTATGTATGTAGATATTGAAAATCAAATGCATAAATCAACATTGTAGTATCCAAATATGCTGTCGCTAGATCTAGGCCTATTTATAGCCTATTTTACGATTCCGCCGTCTGACGATCATTCACCGTTCAAATAGCATGCGTAAGCTAAGCGCTAACGTGATGAACGTAACTCCCGCCATAGAATCGCCGTAACATCAAATGCGCAAGGCGGCGCACTCGTTAGTGCCGTTCGTAACGGCTGCCTCATCAGCTAACTTGACCTATCTGATCAGTGACATGTTTATGTAGGAGGAGAGTCATCAAGTCACTACCTCCCGTTTCGAATTGGGCCTAGATTGCATCTAACATCACTTGCTCAGGCTACTTAGTATCCATCACCACACCATCATTGTCTATTTCAGGGATTCTTAACCATAGGGCCGTGGCCCAAAGCTGGGCCGTGCTCAGAAACTTAAGGGCCGCGGAAAAGTTTCATCCTCGCACCGCAGGGCCGCGATGGGCCGTGCAACTGCATGCATTATCAATTAAAGATGCTGAAGACAGCGTGCGCCTTTTTACTCTAGCGCAGTTCTGCTTAAATGACCACGCACCGCTGGTTTAGTAGGCTAGTGAAAGACGTCAAAGACGGCAATACGTGAATGGAGAATGAGAAATTACCAACCGGCGCGAAGTGTAATTTGCCGACGGCATCTCCTCACGTTTAGTTACAAAATAACATAAGCGATTGAAACGTTACTCAAACGGATTCTGTTTTTTGACAAAGCAAAACCGTTATCCTTGTTTCCCCCAAAATACATTTATTTAATGAAATTTGCGTAATATTGTGCAACAAAGCTTTCCGTTTTTAACAGGCTGCCAGAAGTTTCTGTTCTCGCGTCGCATCTGCACATCACTAAGTAAAAGCGTCTTGAATCAACCCTCAGCAGATTCATCACAAATCGTAAACAGAGCTGTTACAAATGTCAAATGTATGAATGGCTCTGGCCTGATGCACTGTGAGAGGATTATACATATATAGGCCCTATATAGGCCCTATAATTATTTTTCATTTATGTTATACCATATAATGTGTGTGGACATGGGCAATATTAGATGGGCCCCGGGCCATTCTGCACAGAAACAAATGGGCCTTAACGTCAAAAAGGTTAAGAATCCCTGGTCTATTTAGAATCCACACTAGCACTGGCTTGTTAGCATTTAGCAGGGTATGATGCAATTGACTTGTTTTGGTGAAGCCTCTTTGTATAAGGCTGTAGGCCAACCCCCTGTTTGGGATAAGGTAACATGTATCCCTGAAAGCAATATATTGTGATCTAAAATGGTAGTTTGAATACAACTGGGCAAAAATATCATTAGTATTTTTACACATTCTTCTCCTGTCAATGTCTGCTCTACTATGCTTATATGTATGAGAATTAGATAAAGGTGCATGTTAATCCCTGAGCTAATCTTAGTCTCAAATCATTCCCATCTTAGTGTGTGTGTGTGTGTGTGTGTGTGTGTGTGTGTGTGTGTGTGTGTGTGTGTGTGTGTGTGTGTGTGTGTGTGTGTGTGTGTACACATGTGTGTGTGTGTGTGTACACATGTGTGTGTGTGTGTGTGTGTG
>NC_085860.1:36656518-36661518 GCF_034702125.1 Engraulis encrasicolus | reverse complement strand
CCTGTGCCAGAGCCCTGGTAACGGTTACCCGATCGGGTTACATAGGTACACAATGAAACTGTAATCTGCTCCCCTTATTCCCCCTCGTATTTATGAAGCGACGGAAGGGACGACACAAATGATTTCTGGCTTCTGTTGCCAATTCTTCTTGATTTAAGCGTGTGGCACGTTGTGAGAGGGAACACTGATGACAAGCGCTAAATGTATTTTAAATGATGGATGACTGCGAGGCGTAGTGCATGAGCCAGTGAAAAGGAATACATATGAGAATATACTTCTCATCGTTTCACGTGTTATTCAGTAACGGAAATGAATGTCTGACTAAGTTGTGTCTGACCATGTGTGTGTGTGCGTGCGTGAGTGAGTATGTGTGTGCGTGTGCATGCCTCTCTGTGTGTGTGTGTGTGTGTGTGTGTGTGTGTGTGCGTGCGTGAATATGTTTGTGCTTGTGCATGCCTGTGTGTGTGTGTGTGTGTGTGTGTGTGTGCGTGCGTGAGTGAGTATGTGTGTGCGTGTGCATGCCTCTCTGTGTGTGTGTGTGTGTGTGTGTGTGTGTGTGTGTGTGTGTGTGTGTGTGCTTGTGCGTGCGTGAATATGTTTGTGCTTGTGCATGCCTGTGTGTGTGTGTGTGTGCATGCGTGTGTGTGTGTGTGTGTGTGTGCATGGGTGCCGTGAGGGGGGGAAAGGTGGTAAAGATTCTAAGGGCCCAACAGGCCCTTGGAAGGATGCTGATAGCATAATTTGTCATTTTGGGGGACCAAAATTTGAATCTTTCATGGGGCCCAACATTTTTAGCTGCGCCCCTGTGTGTGTGTGTTTGTGTGTGCGTGCGTGCATGCGTGCATGCGTGTGTGTGTGTGTGTGTGTGCGTATGTGTGTAATATGGCTATGGCGCATGTCTATCTGACCTCACTCAATCAAAAGTATACAGTAGGAGGACCCTCTGATTCATCTATTTTCTCGCTCTCCTTCTCTCTTTCTCTAACTCTCCGTCCGACTCTCTCTTTGTCTCCCCTCCAGATACAGTAGGATGGCATTAAGCAGTGCTCTGCCGTGCGTGTCCTGCCCGGCAGCGTTATGGACTGTGTTCCAATCACCACCTGTGCAAGCTGCCAAATCTCTCTCAAATGGCAGCAGTCAAACAAAAGACTCTGAGAGTACGAAGCTCTTTGAGGCCATGGCGGCCCATAAAAAAGAGCCGCTCTAAAAGGCACCAGAGTGCTGCTCCAAGCGCTGAAATCTGAGCCGTTGCTTTTCCAAAACAAAATTATCAGAACAAAAAAAAAAAAGAAGACTGGAAATGGCATGAGTAAGCTTTGAGGAAGAGCACGGGACAGTAGATGTAGAGTAGAACTCTGCCTTGATTGGGTCAGAGAGGGTAAGTAGGGGTTTGGGAGATGTCAGGGGTGGAGGAGGAGGTGGACAGGGTGCTCTTTTGGCCCCCTCAAAGGAAGTGACCTCATTAGGCAAGAAACGAGCGTGTTCCCCCTCTCCAATGACAGCGCCACTTGGACTTTGTCACACGCCGTCGATTTCTCATAGTCAGCCATGTGGACTATGTCATTTGAGGAACTTCCCATGCAGGCGAACCAGTATTTGAAAGTATCATCTGTGCAATGTACAGTACACGCCTTGTATTTGTTTTTTTGGCAGGCTGACCTCAACCTTTCACTCCACCCCAATCCACCCAAGTAGAGGTGCATCTTGCCACCGGGCTAGGCAGGAAGCTGCTTGTGACCCCCAAGCCCCTAGACGGCAAATAACAGCTCAGACTTTATTACAGTAGTGGCCATATCAGAGAGAGTAGAGAGAGAGAGGTTCCATTGGCCCATTGTTTCCGGGTTCTATTATTGCAAGGGGGAGGGGGGGGAAATCCACCTTTAGGCAGACCTAGGCAGACCTAAGGACTGTTCTATTCAATGCTAGGAGTATTATGACACGCCCCTTTAGGCAGACCGGAACCTGGTCATGTTAGGTGCCCATAGCAACCTATTACGTTGGCATATCTCTATATACTTAAAGAATCTCTGGCCATATTGTTTCAAATGTTCATTCTTTTCCATTTTCGCTTGGGGCCCCGGCTGACCCTAAATCGCCTCTGCACCCAAGCCCAACTCCTCCGTGTTGCAGACCACAGAACTCAACCCGATCTCCCTGCTCTTTTTTCCCCCAACTCCCTTGCCGATGAGCCCAATTAAACCACATATCAAGAGTCACTGAGACATGTTAGATCCTCTTGTGTTTATTGGTCGTTTCATGGTGGGGGCCAGGTGGTGGTTGTATAGAAGGGCCTCGAGTGTGCGGCCCCTGATGTACCCTCTCCTAGGGGCCCCATCCTATCCCGTCCAGGCCCGGCCCAACCCCGCTAACGATCCGTATCTGGATCTGCGTGGTCTCACTGAGATTTTTTTTTTAAAAACCACGCTGACGGGGGAGCTCTCGCTCGGGCGGCTTTAAAGGCCCGGCAGCGGCCTAATCCCAGCTCCCACGGTGATGCCAAACATTAAAAACGTTGCCACTAAGCACACGAGGCGCCAAACGGCCTACGTTGGGGCACTTAACGCAGGCACTGTGCCAACCCACGGAGTGGGGGGTCCGCTTTTGTTGGCACATAGCGCTGTCGAAAAAAAGAGACCAGGAACATGGGGGCTTTGGGAGGAGATAGCGTGCGAGGTTGGGCAATCGGGTATAGACGATGACAGAGACAAGAAGGCTGGTCTGATCTGGGAGCAGGGTACAGCCCACCCAGCTATGACGGCACGACCCATGAGCTGCTATGCTATACGGCTGAGCTAAACACTCTGGGCTATGGCTACAGCCGTGTGTATGTCACCGAAGATGAGTAGGGTGTCATAATTGTGAGTATTACTGTCACGAATTTTAGAATCTCTTGGGACCATCACGATTGGCATTGTCACTGAGACTATTTTAAGAATCTCTCTGATGTATGGAAATATGGCAGGCACATAGACCTAGTCTCATTGTACATTTAGAAAGTTTTACAGACCTGCCTACACTTGTCATAGAACATGTTTCAAGTCAAATGTCCTAAGAACAAACTGAACACATAACAGAATGATATGCGTCCGTCTCTTGCTTCGTAACAATGGAGTGTAAGGGTATAGGACTAGGCTCAGCTGACAGCAGCTGTGGATACTGGCTGGGCTGAATGAATTATATTGGAGTACAAAAAAGTTCTATATGTACAGTATACTACTGTATGTCAGCTCAGCTGTATCATTGAACAAGAGTTCATTTGGTTATGTACAGTATATCACGAAAGTGAATACACCCCTCACAGTTTTGCAGATTTTTGAGTATATCTTTTCATAGGAAAGCATTACAGAAATGTCACTTTGACACAATGATTAGTGACCTTTTAACAACATATTTAACCGCTTAAATTTCTTGTTCACTCAGAAAAAAAACAAAATACAGCCATTAATGTTTGAACATGTACTCACAAAAGTGAGTACACCCCAGATTAAAATCCGGTAGAGAAGGGGCTATGTTGGCTCGAATCGTCTCAAAATGAAACGAAATGAAAAGGGATGACAAGGGAGGTCATCAGTGTGCGTTTCAACCTTTCTTTGCATTAAACCTTTACATTTTGAGTCTGCATCTGGCTTAAATAGAATGGTGTGAGATTTGAATGCAATCCTATGGATAATGTCATGATCTGCTTCAGTAGTCACAGTGCATGTTGACATGAATGTTTCTTTTAGGTGTATTTCAGATTGCCAATGTTGACAGCATTCATGCATCCCCAAACCATGTCAGTCCCACCACCTTTTTTGTAAAACTCACTTGTTTACCACCACACATGCTTGACACCATCTAAAGCAAATTTGTTTATCTTGGTCTCAAGAGAGATGAACAGACCAAGGATATGTATCACTGGAACCATGTCGTGTGATCTGAAGAGACCAAAATAAACAAATTTGCTTTAGATGGTGTCACGCATGTGTGGTGGTAAACAAGTGAGTTTTACAAAAAAGGTGTATCCTCTCACTTGCCAAGCATGGTAGTGGGACTGACATGGTTTGGGGATTCATGAATGCTGTCAACATTGGCAATTTGAAATACACCTAAAAGAAACATGCATGTCAACATGCACTGTGACTACTGAAGCAGATCATGATATTCTCCATAGGATTGCATTCAAATCTCACACCAATCTATTTAAGCCAGATGCAGACTCAAAATGTAAAAGTTCAATGCAAAGAAAGGTTGAAACACACACTGATGACCTCCCTTGTCATCCCTTTTCATTTTGTTTCATTTCGAGACGATTCGAGCCAACATAGCCCCTTCTCTATCGGATTTTAATCTGGGGTGTACTCACTTTTGTGAGTACATTTTCAAACATTGATGTCTGTATTTTGTTTTTTTCTGAGTGAACAGGAAATGTAAGCGGTTAAATATGTTGTTAAAAGGTCACTAATCATTGTGTCAAAGTGAAATGTCTTTAATGCTTTCCTATGAAAATATATACTCAAAAATCTGCAAAACTGTGAGGGGTGTATTCACTTTCGTGATATGCTGTATTTGCTCATAAATTACCAAAAGTTTTTTGAGAAGCGCCCAGTCCACAGAGGCGGCAAATGCTCTTCTTTGCTCATAGGAGAAGGTAGAACATCAAACTTCCCATACACTCCAACCCATCCTAGAGACCAAAAAATAAGTTGGAACAAAATATTGTTGATGAGAAACACTTCAAATGTTCTGTGAAGAACTGACTGATTGATTCAATTCCAAAACACAGCAATGCGAACATGCATGTGTTTGATTGAGCTGTGGCGTTATTCTTGATGTTTCTGGCTATGGGGATGAGGATGAAGAGTAGCACTGAGGCGCTGACAGTGATTGTCCTCCGGGGGTCCTCCCAGAGGCCATGAACAATCCCATCAGGCATGCTCCATTAACATCGCTGCCTCTCTACTGCTCTCCGTCCCTCAGCCTCTCTCTCTCTCTCTCTCTCTCTCTCTCTCTCTCTCTCT
>NC_085860.1:36634018-36654018 GCF_034702125.1 Engraulis encrasicolus | reverse complement strand
AGGCAGGCCAGGCAGGCAGGCAGGCAGGCAGGCCAGGCAGGCAGGCAGGCAGGCAGGCAGGCCAGGCAGGGACTCGTGGCGGGGCTGAGACCCTGTGTCGTTCTCGCACTGCTGTTAATCATGCTGATCTGTCCCCACCCTTGCCAAGCATCCCAGGGGGTATGGGGAGGGAGAGGAGGAGGGGAAGAGGGCAAGAGAGGAGAGGGCACGGGGAAGAGAGAAGAAGAGTAGAGAAGAGGTGGGGTCAGAGTGGGTGCAGCCTGGATGGCCTTTCCAGATGAGGGGGGGAGTTGGGGAGTGGGGGAGTTGGGGAGTTGTGCTTCTTGTTTGTTTTGTTTGTTGTCTCTCCAATTTCAACCTTACGCAACAAACTCGCTGACTCGGCCACACTTAAACAAGCGTGGGAGCAAGTGAAGCAGCAGTGACAACGTTCAGTTGTTCAGTGATGCAACATGGAGAACACTTCAGGCTAGTGGTTGCCAACCTTTTTTGAAGTAACGCCCCCTTGACCTTTGCAGAGATACTGAAGTTTTAGTGATTGAATATCCCACACATTTACGCTTTCATTTGCTCTGACCTCATAGGCGGGCCAGATGTTTGCCATGCCTGGGCCGGATTTGGCCCGCGTACCTTAAACCTTACTACCTTTGTGTGGAGACCAAGGCCCTATGGGCTATCTAATGCCCCCTGGGGGGCTATAGATCCCCCGTTGAGAAACACTCACACAGTTGGCTGCAGCAGGGGCAACAAGTGTGTGAAGGTATAATTGACTTACCATGTGATTCCTCCTGCTACACCCCAACAATACACCTCAGTGTAGGTATAGAGAGAGACACATTTATGGTGTGTCAGCGCTGAACAGCCCCCCCTGTGACCTGACAACCGTGCTGCCGCTCACCTTATTAGAAAAGCCACTCTGACCTCCTCGGTCAGCGTTTAGGGAGAGAGGAAGCTCCAACAGGTGCATGCCATGTACCCTGCAGGCTCCATCTGTGAAATGCATATACAGTACCTATGTAATCCTACTGCATACATGCTGTGTTCTTGCCTGACCATGGCCATAACTACCATTGAGGACACAGAGGTCATGTCCTCTGTATTTTTTTCAGAAATTTTAAATGTATCTATGATAAAGATAAAGATCTATGATCAACAATGATAAATTCGGCCTGTACTCCACCCTCATTTATCCTCAAGGCAGTGATTAATGAAAACAAAGCAGTACAGCACGCAGTAGACCTATTTGACCTCTGTATTTGAAAATGTCTCGTTACGGCCCTGAGCCTGACTATCACCTGACTGTATCACAAGTGGAGCCTGGCTCAAACTACATGACTATCGGCCCGATTCTCGGCTGAAAACACCCCTTACGACAATCGGTGGAACATTGGTGGCGATTCTCTTTTAGTGACTTCAAAATCGAACACAAAATCGGGAGAAGTGTAGTTTGAGCCAGGCTTCAGATATAGACAAGGAACTCTGGGAACCATCTACTGTATTCATTTTCTCCCAAAGGAGTTTGAACTTAACTACTCAAAATAATATCTGAGGCTTCATGGAAAGCTGGTTTTGTCTCTTTTTTTGACATGGTAGATCTGTAAACAATCTTCAAGCTTTTGTTTGTCTAATTGGCTATTATGTCTTGCGCTCGCTCCTCGTTCTTTGGTTGGGTCCCCAAGCTCAGGCGAAGATTTCAGCCAGGGTTTCCCTGCTGTCCTTCAGATTAGAACGTGTGCAGCAAAGCAGCATGGGAATTCTCAGGTCACCTATGCTCTGCTCCACAGGGGAGTGGGATTACAATTGTCCTTTATTGTAATGTAGTGTAATGTAATGTAATAACAGTCTATAGCTGTTATTCAGTGTAAATGTCTTAGTGTCAGTATTCATGCTCTATTCAAGAGAGGAGCCTTGGAATTATTTTATGTACATGTAGGTATGGATGCACCGGATTTATTATTATAATGTTTCAGCAATAATCTAGTTACCAATAACCACCAATAATCGTAGTAATATAGTCATATGTACATATGGACATAAACTGTACACATGTTCTGTAACACAGGTGAGGATTTGTACAGCAGTGACACAGTAAGTGGGTGAAAATACAGATACAGTTTTTGGTTATTACCATATGTGTATTTCAGTTCTTATCATAATAATTGTCTTATAGTGTATCTCTATGTACAGTCTACAGTTGGTAAGGTGAAAATAAAGCCATCCAGTAGTTCAAAATCCAAACATCAAGTATAAACACTGTTTTTCCATTTATTAAAATGACAAATTGTACTTGCAGTCAAGTAGGCATTAAACCTCTGCATTTCATTATATCAGAGATCAAACCTGGAAAGTGACAGTGTAGAGGGATTTTCTATTTCCAAGATGTAATTTCCTGTATTTTAACCAAATTCCGTCACATGTCAGATCAATACAGAACTGTATTTTTGTGTCTAAATAGGGGACGATTCCATATTTCAGGAGACGGCAACCCTAGTGCTGGATAAATGAAAGCACCGCAACGCTAACTACAGTTAGCACCTAAGCCAATTAGCGGCTAAGCTCATCACTCAATGCCTTTAGTCTATCCCTAAGTGTGCCCTACAGACCACAATGAGGAGGGGGAGGAGGAGAAGGAGGAGAAGGTTGCCAAGCAGCCTGCTAGCTATAGGGGCGGAAGTGGCCGCCATGGCCCGCGTGCATTAATCTCCATCGGGATCTGGGGGACGGGCCGTGTCAAGGAAAGGCAAAATTAATCGTTATAAATTATGCATTGATTGTGTTTAGTCTTTGTTTGGCGCGGGCCCTCTTAACAGGTGGACTTAACGAGAAGGGCCTGGTGGCGGGGTTGCTTGGATGAAGTGGGGGTGAGGTAGGTGGTGGAGGGTTGGAAGAGGCTTGAAATTGGCCCTCACTGTCTCTAAATTACACCCTGGCTTCCTGCTGCACCCCCCCCCCCCCCCCCACAAAACCCCACACCACCCACCCTCACCCTCACCCCCACCCCAACCCCAGGTCCCTGACCCACAACTGCAATGTATTTTCTGTGACTAACAGCTGTAATTCCCCAATTATCACGCTGTGTTGTCCAACTGCGCCACAGGTTGAGTTACCAGGAGACCCCAGCCAAGCACTGCTGTAGAAACTCAACCCTGAAAACCACACACAACTCTGTAAGCAGTGACTTATAATACAGCTGAGGTACAGACTCTCCGGGTCTTAACTCTTCAACTCCCCCCTCCCTCTTTCTCTCTCTCTCTCTCCTTCTCTCTCTCTCTCTCTCTCTCTCTCTCTCTCTCTCTCTCTCTCTCTCTCTCGCTCTCTCTCTCTCTCTCTCGCTCTGGCTCTCTCTCTTTCTCTCTCTCTCCTTTTGCTCTCTCAAATGCAAATGCACAGAATTACTTCAAAACTTGATGACTTTTGAAATACAGCAAAGCCTATGTCAATGGATAGTAAACAATGCAAACATAGATGTCTTTATTTTTTCTTTTATTGTTCACATATTTTAATGTTGTTGGCAGGCCTACATTAAGTCGGTGTAGTTTAACTTGTGTACTGATCTGTACCTTAGGCCCTGTTGTTAAGGTAAGTGTTAGGGTTTTCGCTTGGCATAGTATAGTGTTTCTCAAGGGGGGCTCTAGGGGTCCCTTGGCGGGCATTGAGAGCAAGACGGCTAAGAGGGGGGCACAAATAGTGTTGGGAAGGCCCACTCAAAGTGAATGGGAGCTACTATTATCATTGGGATGTGCTGTTTTTATAATCTTTAACATCATGGCGTTAGGTGGGGGCCTTTGGTATGCTTATGATGAGGTCAGGGGGGCAATGGTATTCTTATGATGAGGTCAAGGGGGCGTTTGTTCAAAAAAGGTTGAGAATCCACTGGTGTAGAACATACAAATAAGTTCGACAGGCGGACAAAGATGTGTCCAAAAGCAAAAATATGAAGAGAGTAACGTGAAAAATGGTGGAGAAGATCGTGTTTTGGCCAATTTAAATGCGTTTCAGACAGACAGACGGACGAACAGACGGACGGACGGACGGACCGACATACCATGTTATAGAGTTGCGAGGACGCATCTTCCATTTGAAAACTAGACTGCCTGTGCAGTCGCCTTCGACTGCTTAAGGTATATCCCCGAAACGCGACGCTTCCAGTCCCCCATCATTCCTACCACTCCCGTCCACCATTTCGTAAACGTATATGATACATACAGACGTGACATGACGTGCATAGGCTTAAAACCAAACGACTATTGTGAAAATGAAGCAAAAAATGGGGCAAATGGTAATACTGTTTTAATGGTTCAGTGGATATACCACATTAGGTACAGTGTAATAACCAGTGTAACAATATTTAATAAAATGTAATTTTTTTACTTACATCATGTGTTTGTGCGTAAGTGGTATTACATGGTATTGCATATTGTTACACTGGTATTACACTATATTACATGGTATTGCATTCTGTTACACTCGTTATTACACTGTACCTGATATTGCATATTGTTACACTGGTATTACACTAGTATTACATGGTATTAAATATTGTTACATTGGTTATTACACTGTACCTAATATGGTAGATTCACTGAAATGGTGAACCATTAAAATAAGGTGTTACCGGGCAAATCAATCCACCCAGTCAGAAGTTATGGGTCAAATGAAAATTCCGCCATTTTGAAAGTGTTGTCTTCCAAACTCGAATCAGTTCATGAACCTACCCTAGAGCATTCACACACACAAAATCTGGGACAAATCCATCCACCCGGTCAGTAGTTATGGGCCAAAGAATAATTCGGCCATCTTGAATTCAGCCATCTTGAAAGTGTTGACCTCCAAACTCGAATCAGTTCATGAACCTACCCTAGAGCATTCACACACCAAATCTGGGACAAATCCATCCACCCGGTCAGAAGTTATGGACCAAACAAAAATTCGGCCATCTTGAATTCAGCCATCTTGAAAGTGTTGACCTCCCATCTCGAAGCAGTTCATGAACCTACCCTAGAGCATTCACACACCAAATCTGGGACAAATCCATCCACCCGGTCAGAAGTTATGGACCAAACAAAAATTCGGCCATCTTGAATTCAGCCATCTTGAAAGTGTTGACCTCCAAACTCGAATCAGTTCATGAACCTGCCCTAGAGCATTCACCCAAAAAATCTGGGACAAATCCAAACATCCGTTCAAAAGTTATCGCGTTAACACGAAAGACCTTACGCGGCGGCGGACGCGGACGCGGCGGACGCGGCGGCGGCGGACGCGGCGGCGGCGCACGCAAAACCATTACATCCCCGACGCTCCGCGTTTCGGGGATATAATTAAAGCATTACCATTGCCATTCTCTCTCTCTCTCTCTCTCTCTCTCTCTCTCTCTCTCTCTCTCTCTCTCTCTCTCTCTCTCTCTCTCTCTCTCTCTCTCTCTCTGACACCCCCCTCTCCAACAATACCTTATGAAACAGACCTAGATACAGTATTAATAGGAATTCATTCTGACCAGAGGGCCAAGTTATATTTGGCTGTGATGTTTGACAGTGACTTTTTATTTCCTTTGTGGATCCAGCTGGCTGTAGATGAGAGTATAGAGTCGTGGATCATCACACATTGCCACAGAATGTGTTGATTGTCATTCTAATGAATCATCTCAGGAAGTGTTTTGGAAGCCCTTTAGACTGGCATCCTACCAGGCACATGCGGTTATATAGAGTAGAGGTGAGGGATGGACCAGAGTGGCACCACCTTGACACTGTGCCCTCCATTGGTGTGTGGTAGTGGGCACAAAGGGTGGTATTCAGGCAGGCATGCATACTGTCCCCAACTGTTATAAACAAAGTTCAGGCGGGTTCACTTGGAGGCACAGTGTCAACAGGGTTGGAATAAGATGGCCTGGGGCCCCTAGGCTCCAGGTTGTTGTGGGGCCCCCAGGAAGGCAAATTTCGCAAAAAAATGCATAGACGGTCTCATAATTATATGAGCTAGGAATTAAAGATAACGCACCAACTGTACTCTACACGACAGATTACATTTTCAATATTGCATCTTGTCACAATTCTGCAATTTTTCACTTTTGGTCAATCAGGGGCCTCCTGGCAGGTATCTATCTGATATCTAGCCTGTGCATTAGTCCAGCCCTGAGTGTCGAAGAGTATGTTAAGGTGCGTTGAGGTGGGATGAAGCGATGTGGGCCTTCTTTGTGGTCATCAATGCCGTTTTATTTTGTTCCTGACTTCTGATACAACCTTTAACAGCAGACAACATGACTAGATGTGTTCAAATCATTGACAGTTTTATGGAAAAGGTCATTGTCTGCTACAATACTTCAGTAAAGTTACATAATTACTAATACATATTTACTAATAACACGTGGTTTCACTTGTAACTGTGCTTTAATAATAAAAAAGTAATGAGACAATATGATTGTGAATTGGTCTAATGTACTTATAGTACTTGAATCCCTCTTGTGCTTGACTAACAGTTCACTTGCAATATTAGTGTATTTGGTAGAGTGTATAATTAGTCAGCCTGCCACCAGCAGCTAAGATGCTTAAATAAACTTTTGATGGCATTTTTTGTTAAAAGTTGGCAACCATGCCAGAAGTTATCAGCACGGACTAAGGTTTCAGAATCACCTGGTTGTCAACATGGAACTTGACCTTTATGGTCAAATCTGAAGGTCAAAAGGTCAAACACAGTCAAATAACAGTGTTATTTAGTTAAAAATTGTTACAAAGCTGTTAAAAGTGGGCAACCATGCCAGAAGTCATCAGCATTGAGTATGCGAGCCCATAGGCCATACAGCATGACTGTATGCTTGCTAAGTAAATTAAATATGTATTTATGATATGTATTATTTATTGGTATGCATTTATCACTTTGGTATGAGTACATCTGTAACGAGACACCTGAAATAAAGTTGGGTTGTGTATTAAAAGTATTTATCCAACTGTAATTCAATCTGTCAAGAGTAATAAATGGTTGTCTATGATGACCTTTTTGTCAGCCGTCCAGAGAATGTGCTATTTACAAATCTCGGGCAGTCTAATATGAGACTGTAAACACTGTGTACAGTATGAATTAAAAGGACAAGATATTTCTGTCATTTGTATGGCTATGTGCAACTATTAATAAGCTGTGTTCAATAAATATATGGAAGCAAGGTCTTTTTGCACAACTCCGTTGGACAGGTGGAATCAGGGCCGGTTCTAGTCAATTTGGTGCCCTTGGCAAGCACTCCCTTTTCCCCTTTCCTTTTTTGTGCATTTAGAAATTGGCATCTCTAAACATAGCATTGTACATCTGATTGAGCACATCTGATCTAGTACCTACACATGTACTGAGTGATCATTGTTAATTTTAAGTTTCATGTCTTATTTCCTTTGAGGTTCTAATTTTGCGGGAGTTTTTGGTATTCCTGGGGCCCCCAAGACATTTGGTGCCCTAGGACAGTGGTTCCCAACCTATGGGTCGGGACCCCCCTTATGGGTCGCCAAAGATCCACAGGGGGTCGCGGAGCCCTCTTGATTTTAAGAGGTTTCGTTTTAAATATATATAGCCCATGTTGAATAAAAGACAAAGCATTTAACTAATAAATGCATAGACGCAACAAATTGTAAGTGCTACATTAAACATTTATTCTATATTTGACCAAAGACGAATTGAGGAATAAAATAACTAAAATAAGTTTTCGCAGGAAACGGAGGGCATCTTGTGACTCCGTCTCGTGCGGGCGCTCGCGTAAGTAAAAACATGGGTCCCCTAAGAAAAAGGTTGGGAACCACTGCCCTAGGCAACCACCTTGGCAGCCTATGCCTAGCGCCTGCCCTGGGTGCAATGGAGGAGACCGCTAAGGTCAAGTAGCCTACTGCACAAATAAAATAAGCTCCTCCTCTACCACTCTGTCTAATTTGCAGCAGTGATAAATTAATTCATGCTGTGGTCAAATGACTAGCAGGCAAAAATGTGAAAAAATGCTGCTGCAAATAAAGACAGTCTGTGGAAAATTGCTTTGATTGAGAAGCCATGGCTAAATCTACCAAGACATGAAGGAACCACATCATCAACAGGCCTATCGTAAGTGTCTACAGACCAGTGGACTGACAAACAAAGCCTCTCTCAGAGACACAGGTACGCAGAGATGTAGGCCTATAAAATGTAAGTAGACCTACTGCTTCAGATGTAATTGCAACACTTGTAGTGTGATATTACATGGATGCAACTAAGTCATATCATACTATCAGTGTTGTAATTACATCTGTAACAATACTTCTACCAACTTTACACATCTCTGCATGCGCACAGCTATTTTTTTCAATGTGACCTTTGATAATCATGTTCTTTTTTAAATCATTTTCAGCCATGTATACTGTATATGTAGTGTTCCGACCTTAGGCATGCTCATAACCAAACACATGCAAGTTGCTGTGAAACCTTTAAATTTATAGGTCTCTCATAGGCATCTCATAGTTTTTGTTTTACTCCAAGGCCAATTATTACCTCAAAAGCCTCAAAAGTGGCTCCCTATATCCCTCTTTTACCTTCTGACCTCCCTGACCCCTGGCAAGGCAGCCAACCATATACATCCACCCTCCTCAGGCAGGCTCCCAGGAGAGGCCAGAAAGCCATGACAGCCATTACACAGCCTTGGCTCTAATTAAGGCAGGACTTTCTCTGACTGGGACATCCATCCATCCGAGTCACTTTCTGCTCAAAACAAAGAGGCCAGAGATCCTCGTCCGACAATGCTGTCAACGGCACAGCCATGCTTGGCCCTTGGCGTGGAATCAGTGGCGGAACAGTTGCACAGAGGGCACAAGGGCAAAACATTGATAAGGCCCCCCAAATGGCCTGCTATGGTCACTATGGGGCGCCCAACACTAATACAGGAGGGCCCTGGGCACAGGGGCAAATGCCTCGCTTGCCATTACACCCCCCCTCCCCGTTAGCTCTGCCCCTGCATGTAGTGTGAGGCAGGCAAGAGGCAGGAGGATGGGGCAGCGGGACCTGTTGAAAAGCTCATTTAAAAAAAATGCAAGCAGGGTCCATGCTACATATGGGCCACGCCATTTTTAAGCAGGCCTCTTTTAACACTTGGCGCGGGAGGTGCCGAAGAAAAGTTACCGTCAGAAGTGCACGACATGGTATAAATAGGTCCCAAGGGCCCCTTCCGGAGTGAAGGAGTCCAAACGTCCCTGAGCACCATCCAAACCACCTCTTCCCCTCACCCACCTTACCCCCAACCCTCTGCTCCACCCCACCCCCCCAACCCTAAGGGTCACGGTCTCCAACAGCACTATGTGCGAGGGGGGCAGAGTGTGAGGAACAGGAGACAGGCCTCTGTTGGAGAGTGGTCCACCACCACAGGCTGAAACCCAATCATCATTGGATGTTTCATCAGACCACGCCGCAGTTTGGAGTTGTTTGGGAAACTGAATACTTTAGTGGCTGTCCACCCCCACCCCACCCCAAACCAGACATGGCCAGTAGCCGGCCTCTTCGGTACGGTCCCTCTCGCCCATGAACTTGGGGTGGGGTGTGGTGGGCGGCTGGGGGTTCTGGCAGCAGTGTCCGGGGTCAGGATATCGTCCTGGGCATCTCGCTGGCTTCCACTCATCAAGTGCACTTAGTGGAGACACCGTGAAATACGCTCTGGGTAGGGCCGGGTGACAGGGGTCAACTGCCACTGTTTCGCCTCGGTATAAAAATTCCCTGCAAGCAAAGCAAAGCAAGGGAACGAGAGAAGGGAAAGACAGAAAAAGAAAAAGAGAGAGAATAGAAGAGCAAAGCAAAGAAAAGAAAAAAAGAGAATCTGCCAGATTTACTCTCAGGCATGTATTGATTATGGAACACTGATTAAAGACAAGGTTTTGAAGGAAGGGAGTGGACAGTGTGGGGTGTTGTCATGTGGAGTACGTTGGGGGTCCAGAAAGAGTAACCCAACCTCCGCAAACCTGGGTTGACCAGGATCAGAGCAGCCCTCCCACCCAGCACTTTGATTGATAGCGATGCACTAAAATAACAACATCACTGGCCATCTACGCGTGACACAGATATATCTTGTTGTTGTTGAGACCGGTGAGGGCCCTGCATCAAAGGTGTTATGCTCCTGGGGGTCAGGCGGGTCTTTCATGGGACCCCCGGATTAGGGTCAACCCAGCCGCAAGACAATCCCTGTAATCTTACGAGCAAAAAGCTCCACATCAACCGGCCTCAAGTGCAAGGTCATTGGCTGACAACACTTCCACGTCCATTAGATTGGAGGGACGTGGGACAAAGCGCAGGCAGTCAGTATGGCTATCGGACTACAATGTTCATCTGCTAAAGATTTTTTTCACTATTTCTTAATCACATAATGCACACAGTTTCTATCACGATATCTAGTATTGTGGCTTGCAATGTTACTGCTGTAATAACTACAACTATACTACCGGTACAACCTTAATTTTGGGATCAAAATGGAAAAGTAAAGTAAGTAAGCCGTTCTAAAATCCGAACGACGTATAATCCTAAACCAGGCCCGTCACTAGGTTTGAGAGACAGGGGTGGCTTATCCCCAGAGGAAGAAAATGCGCGCGCACAGCGCGCATCAAAAAATGGTCAGCTCACCTGCTAAGGCTTTGTCTATGAATTCATTATTTTAAGAGCAAAGAAATCCCGCACACTGTCCATTCCTGAATTTCCCCCTGGGGATCAATAAAGTTACTAAGTTTACTCTTACTAGGTTTTACTTTACTCTACATTCCACCAACAAACTTTAATACATTGTTCTGGTCATCCGACCTTCTTCATGTTGTTTGGTGGAATGGACAGTGTGCAGGATTTCTTTACACTTGAATGACAACCCCACTGGGATAATATCCTACGCACCTGCCCACCTACAGAGGTGTGCAAAAGCGTCTTCTTGAACAATTATTTTAAGAGTACCATACCGATTTTACAGTGGATTTTTTTTTTTTTTTAATTCACATTTTAATGAACATTTCTTATATGTAAGCGAAACAAAACATTTCAAAAGGTTTCAACTGATGAATATTTTGTACGGAAATGAAAATGATTAGATAAAAATGCAGAGAGCATAATTTACACAAGGACTAGGAACTTTAAGGAGTTACTAACTGCGCGTCTCCAGGAGAAGCAGTGGTCAGGAAGCGATTCATTCAAACAGGTTCCTTACTTGGAAAACTATGCATCCCCGGCAGATATTAGGTCATTTTTGCTCCATTAGTAGCTATTTTAATCAGTTCATGTGTGTTTCAAACTGTTAAGACAATTATTAAAGCTCAACTATAATTTCAAGACAATGTCAAATGGATTTATTACACGGATATTGTGAGTGAAAATTGGAACTTTGGGTAGGAAGATTTCATCCGTGTAAGTAATTGTACTTTTCTCAAGGTGTCAGTCACAAAGCACAATCCTCTACCTGTTTCCCCCCCGCATAACATACTGCTGTGCACCCTGCTTTTATTGCTGTGCAGTAGGATGTAAGTGGCATTAAACAATAAATAAGCAAACAGGAACTTGTATTCAGATTAACTTGCCTTCTTGGTGGTTCGAATTCAGTGCTTTACTCCATTTGTTTTTGAAAAAATGTAATAATATATATATTATTTATTTTTTATTTTTTTTCAAAATCGTTAAAGGGTGGCTAATACTAATGTAAGGGGGGCTAAAGTCCCCCTAAAATAGGGCTAACAACGGCCCTGTCCTAAACCTAATCCTAACCTATACTACATCAATTTATTGATAATATATCTTGGTTGAAGCTTGATATCTTTTTTTTGGGGGGGGGGGAGTACCTGACTGTCTGGTCACAAAAGCGGCGCGTCAGTGTGACGAATGTTTATCTTTGGGTAAGAAGAGCAGCCCCTCGTCTGAGGTGTGGAAATGGATACGCTGCGGATATCGGCTGGGCTATTTACTCAACTGCCGTGTCCTAACCCTAATGTCTGCGGGTGGCTGTCCACATGAGCCACCTTAATACTGACAAATGACTTTCGGACCAGGAAGTTAGGTGAAGTGCAGTGCAGGGGCGACCTGTACGGGAGAGACAGTGGGATGGGTTGACATAGATGTCTTTATACAAGACATTCACTCATCACTCACATGCCTCTCTGGCTCTTCTGTCTGTCTGTCTGTCTGTCTGTCTGTCTGTCTGTCTGTCTGTCTGTCTGTCTGTCTGTCTGTCTGTCTGTCTGTCTGTCTCTCTCTCTCTCTCTCTCTCTCTCTCTCTCTCTCTCTCTCTCTCTCTCTCTCTCACACACACACACACACACACACACACACACACACACAAACACATGCGCGCACAAACACACACACACACACACACACACACACACACACACACACACACACACACACACACACACACACACACACACACACACACACACACACACACACACACACACACACACACACATTGGACCATCACCATCAGATTCATACATTAGATTCACAGTTCATTAGATTCACACTGGACCATGTGTACCCGTTGTCTTGACTTTGATCTACCATCTCATTGCATGACAAGATAATAAATATACATGATAAACATACTTAGACCACTAAATCATTTTAATCATTTGATGGTGAGTTCAGATAAAATTCTGCAGTTATAAATACAACAGGGATGAAAACTCCCCGACTACAATGGATCATCTTCCATTTAATTAACTCTGATTATCCCAAATCCCGGAGAACATTTTCACATGTATTTTTGGAAACTGTAATTGAAACACAACTATTACCAATTAGTCACGCTACAGACATAATTTTTAACACTTATCCTAGAGATAAAGTATTTTACTGTATTACTGTATAACTAATTTGGCATGGCACAACGACAAACATGTGGTTTCAGCATACAGCTGAGTCATAGGAAATTAGGATAAACAACTCATTGGTGACCATACATTTTTTGTTTAATGCACTAATCCCTAAAAGAACATGGCATGTCATGGTCTTCTGCTTGTCTTCACCTGTCTCAAGACTTCATCAGACGCCATCAGAAACTACTGGTCCTCCCAGAATCTTCCCTCAAGACCCTTTCATGGAACCTCTTAACCCGGTAACACCGTTTAGGATTTGCTGTTACCAGAATGGCAGTGACCAAGTCATAGTGCATTACTAAAGGCCCTGTGTTAAGTCATAGTAGTGTAGCACTAGACCTACTAGTTAACTTTTCAATGACTATTACAGTGTGCCACAGGAGGTAAGGCGTGCAATATGGGGCTATTTCATGAGGCAGAATGTTTGTTTTTATATTGTGTGTGTATTTTAGTATTTTCCCTTGAACATCCCACAAATACTTTACCCCTTGCTCTCAGTGCATTTCATAATCATTGTATAGTTACTGGTCTATTCATTGTTCATCTTAGCCATATTCTACAGTGAATAAGTCAAGTCGGTTTCATTGTCAATTTCTTAACATGCACTGGTCATACAAAGAATTTTAAATTACGTTTCTTACTTTCCCATGCAGGCATAGACATATTTAGGTATGGACATAGACAGTATAGAAATAGACAGTACACAGACATGTAGCCTCTTACTGAAGATGGGGTCACCGGCGACCCTATTCACTTGCTGAAAATGCTTAACTACATCGTAGCAACATTGCTATGACTTTACAGAGAGCCATAGTGCTGCGCTAAGGAGTTTTAAAGTGCAAGCCTGGACAACAGAAGACATGTAAAGAACATATTAAAAAGAGTGATTTGTTGTGGTATTTGTTGTGCATTTCCAAAAGTCCTGAAATTCCTGCTTAGTAATAATAGCATTGCGAAAAAATAAAGAAATATTAAAGTATGCAACCCGCCAACCCGGTGACCCTCGGGACACCTGTGTCGTATGCATGTATGTGTGTCTCTGTGATTTATTTGATTTACCATTAGTGAACGGGGAAGTTGTCATAGTATTTCAGGACACAATGGAAGTCACAGTGTAGCAGCGCTCCTCCCTGTAACTTAAGCCATGATGGCGGCACGCTCAGGGCTGCACGCCACGTTGTCGTAGCAGGCAAGGGGTCAGCCCCAGATGTAAATTTATGAGAAACAGTGGGCGCTGACCTGTTCAAGTAAACATACCTCCACTTGTTTCAGCTGCTATTGTAACATTCCTCAAACCAGACTTTATGGTCTTGTAAAAAAAATGCATGTAAAAACGCATCATGTTATATACACTGGTAGTCTATCATGCAGAGAAAGAGGAAGAGAGAGACAGATGGATCAACGAAACTGTATAAATCTGTCGATATTCATTACTAATTATACATAGGCTTACATGCATGTGGTCTATGTTTTATCCATCCAAGGGCTACCTTGGTGACCTGTGTTTCCTTTGTGTTACCATGTGTTATCAGCTGCAGTGGGGGATTTGTATCCTGTGAGCCGGTACCACTTTGTGTATTTCAGTAGATAAAACCAGCTAGAGAGTAGAGTAGAGTATCATTATCATCAGGTGTTTTAGGCAGTTCTTAGGGTGCTACCTGCAAAGGTCCCTGAAAATCTACACAATTGTCTTTTTGTTTACCCATTTTCATCTCAGACTACTATCAGTTTGTGAGTATAGTTTTGATCTACAGACTGTGGAAGTGGTTGGGAGAGTCTTCACTCTTCTTTCTCTTTGTCTTCATTAATTCCTCTTCTAAGCATCGGATGACTTGTGAGGGTGATTTATTTACCCCAATATGTTGGCAAGAACTAAACAATAACACAGAAAAGGAAATTATGTCTGGACACCATTTCCGCTTGAACGGTATGTTGCTGTTCTTGAATGTTACACAACCACAACATCAGCATCATTTCCTGTGTGACTGCTTATGTGATGTTGAGGCAGAAGGCCTCTCTTCCTGAATCATTAGTGTCAGGTTTCTAACGGCTGGACTTCCCTAATGGAGCACTGAGTTTCCCCACAGCATGTTGGGATGGTGGAGAGATGATCCATATGGATCTCTGGGCCAGGAGATGAGATGAGATATCAATGGGATGAGGATGATGTTGTAGTGCTTGTAGATA
This sequence comes from Engraulis encrasicolus, assembly GCF_034702125.1. Taxonomy (NCBI): domain Eukaryota; kingdom Metazoa; phylum Chordata; class Actinopteri; order Clupeiformes; family Engraulidae; genus Engraulis; species Engraulis encrasicolus. The sequence goes on along the minus strand of NC_085860.1, from coordinate 36,639,004 downwards.
CACACTGCATTTTATGTTTATCTAAAAAATATTGTTAAAGGCTCCATTGTCTCTCTCAATTCCTGGCGGACTGGTCTTGGCTGAAAATGCCCTGACGGAATATTCAGCCCAGCCCAGCCCTGGGCCTACTGATCTGTTTGGTAGACACACAACAGATGAGAGGTGAACGTAGTGGCCTGCTGTTGCCAGGCATTTCCCGGTGGGCTCCACACCCTCATGGGCCCCTATTTTCAGACATGTAAAAAAAGGTTGGTTTTTTTACATTTCTGAAAATAGGGGCCCACGAGGGTGCGGGGCCCACCGGTGAGTCACTTCTGTGCCGCAAATTATGAGGGGCCACTTTAAGCCAAAAGTGCCCGGGCCCTATTTCTCCCCCAGTACAGCCCTGGCTATTGCTGCTGTCTCCACCTTCTCCATGGCTTCTTTGCCCCTTCACCTCCAGTTCACACTGACAGGCCCTATCACTGACCTGCCATTGCTAACAGCACGCTAATTGCTCTCATTATCAGAAATTTATTGACCTGACAGAACAGCAGGAGAGAGAGAGTGGGGGGAGTGTGTGTGTGTATGTGTGTGTGTGTGTGTGTGTGTGTGTGTGTGTGTGTGTGTGTGTGTGTGTGTGTGTGTGTGTGTGTGTGTGTGTGTGTGTGTGTGTGTGTGTGTGTGTGTGTGTGTGTGTGTGTGTGTCTGTGTCTGTGTCTGTGTGTCTGTGTGTCTGTGTGTGCGCGCGCGTGCGTGCCTGCGTGCCTGTGTGTGTAATGGAATAAGAGACTGAGTTTTTCTCTCAATAACAGAAGTAACATTTTTCAAATGAATTATGGTGCTGATTTCTTGAAATATCATGCTCTGGAAGATATCCTGAAGGACAGATTAAAGAGGCCAGCAGATGTGGTAGCCTACTTTAGCCATGTGTGTTTAACCCCATAGCCGGCCCACACATGAGCACTGGCCCTCTGGAAGTGGCAAAGCGCTCGGGTCACTTCCTGAAGAGCTGCTGTCAGAGGGACAAATGTCATGCACTTTGTGCCTTTTCTCAGGGCCACCTCTTCCCCTCCTCCTCCTCCTCCTCCACCACCCCTCTGTCTCTCCCCTGCCTGTCCCCTGTCCCTGCCACTCTGAGCTCCCCCTCTGCTGCAGGTCTGGTCCTGTCATTAGGCCTCCACACCTGATTCTTCTGTCATAAGAGACCCACCAGTCCGTTCCCACACCTTCCCTGAACCCATGAGCGCAGATCCTGGGGGACAGCAGCTAGGGGGATATGGGGGGCATCATCCAATTTTCCAAAAACATGGATTAGCCCCCTCATAAAGTAGCCGTAAAGAATAATAATAAAAAAAAAATCTAAATTGAATACACAAATTTCACATTCAAACCGTAAAAACAAAAATAACCCCCCAAGAGAAGATGTGCTACAGTATAATCTGACTGATATATTTGTTTTCCATAAGAAGGAAAACCTGAGCATCAACACCTACCCCCTTCGGTACCTGTTTACTGTTCCCGTTCCAACAGTGTGGACAAAGTGCGGTGATATCTGTTATTTTACACCAGATGAATTTCAATTTTATAACAGTGAGCTTTGTTTTGTCAGGGAGGGCAACAAAGGGGGACAAAGGGGTTAGTTGTCCCAGGCACAGGGGGCCCTTCAGATGACTTAGTCCAGAGCCCGTTGAAAGCTGTCAGCGGCCCTGCTAATGGGCATCAGTAACAACAAAACAATGACAATTGCTACGTTTACATGAGACATTTCATTCGGAATTGACTGACTTAATTTCTGAATAAAGCTTAATTCCGCTTTGAAAACGTCATGTAAACACCTCTTAATTCGGAATTAAAGGAAAGATCAAAGTAAACTCGACGGAACTATTTAATTCGGAATTATTAATTCGGAATTAAAAACATCATGTAAACGTAGTGATTGTCACATGATCACCTTATAAGGCATCAACAGTTCTTTACTGTTACAGCGGGCCTCCTTGTCCATGAGTGTGGATGAATCAGAGCATCCATTAGGCTCTACAACAACACGTGCCCTATTACTCACCATTGGTTTACGGAATCTATTAGTTATGATTTGTGGCAATGGTATTTGAGAACATTGTGTCAACAAATAACCGAACTCTGACTTACCACAGAATTTCATCTTACATTACGAAAATATTCTCATGTCCAATTAGAGGTCCCAGAAGAATACAAGTTTGGGAACAGTTACGCTGGAAGCGCCTCTGTAGCCTATACTGATATACTGCAACAGAAAGGACATGTAAGTGCTTCACAGTATTATTTCATTGCTCAGTACTCTCATAATACTGTTGGTTTTTATAAGTAGTTGTGACTGCCGAGTCTTAATGTGAAACCTGCAGTAGCTCAGTTGAAACAGTAGGGGAGCTGTAATACACTAATGCAAGATCAACAAGGCTGTGACTGCAAAGGCAAATACACAAAATAATAAAGATAAAAAATAACAATACATGTGAAAACATATCCATTTATTTATTCTTACGTAATAAAAATCCCTTTGGCCTCATATTTGTTCTACATATAAAAAAGTCTATTTTCTCACTGTTTCTCTTGCATTATCTGCAAGTTTGTCAGTGAAAACACCATTGACATAATAAATGATCTGTTTGTCTACTTTATAACTGTGTTGTCTTCGTGCACAGTTAGCCACATGCGGTAAGAAAAGTTAACTCAGCTTGAAGCTTATATCAACTCAGAAATCAAAGTTGACTGAACTGCCTTTTTGTAGCCCGCAACTAAAAACAATATTATACCCAGTCCAGAAAGCACCAGAAGTAAATCAGTTAACTATGCTAGACTGTTGATATGAATATCTGTGTCAATCAAATGATTTTAGAGTTAAACCAGCCTCAGTAAAGAGCTATTGACCAAAACAAGACGCAGAAACAGAAATCTGTGTTGAAAATCTCTGCTGTTGCTGCTGCAACTGCTACAGTCATGGGGGCAGAATACTGAGTGTGAGCGAGGGCGTGTGTGAGTATGGCATGGATTGGATTGGATTGAATGGTTCAGCACTAGGGCTCCTTCAAATTCTGGTTATTGGGGGTTCTGGGGTTTCTCGCCCGAGACAAAAATGAAAATGTAGTTGTTAAAAGTGCAGTTTTAACACAATATGTGAAGAAGGGAGGTCTGTTTTAGAGGGGGTTGATTTTGACCATTTTCATTGAGGGGAATGATTTTAGACCATACCCCCCCCCCCCCACACACACACACACACACACAATTCGAGACCTGACTAATACTACTACTACAGTAACTGGGGCTGAGTATTTAGAAACGGTAGCCTATTGGATGTGTGGTGCATTCAGGTTCTTCATGTTGACTACATTCTACACATTTGAAAACTCACCAAAGGCACTGGCAAAAACACCAAGCTATATTGGAGTCATCTCTGCTACTGTTATTATTACTACTACTACAGCATAGTAATCAGGGCTGTTTTGTGAGTGAGTGGTTCTTGGATAGACCGTGGGTGCGTTCAGCATTGGGGAGTCATTTCAGTCGCAAGTATACTCTGCAAATGTGAACAGTGTGTGGGTGCTTTCTTGTCTCTTCATGGTGACTACTTTCTAATATGCTTGAAAACTCAATCAGGAAACAGCAACCTGCTTTGGAGTTACCTCTGCTACTGCTGCTGTGGCTATTAGTACAGTAGGGCTGAGTATTGCGAGTGAGTGAGGGAGTGAGTGAGTGAGTGAGTGAGTGAGTGGTGAGTGAGTGAGGGAGTGAGTGAGTGAGTGAGTGAGTGAGCACACAAGTGCACACTTCACACAACAAAATTGTATTTATGCCTCACCTGTGCAGTAATCAATTCAAGGCAATACTGACTATTGAGAGTGAGTGAATGAGCGAGTGAGCGAGCAAGTGAGTGAGTGAGTGAGTGAGCGAGTGAATGAGCGAGTGAGTGAGTCAGTGAATGGGTGAGTGAGTGAGTATTGTACTCACTGTATAGAGAATGGATGTGTGGGGGGCCTTCATGATGACTTTTTTCTAAACTTCTTTCTAAGTATTGAGAGTGAGTGAATGAGTGAATGAATGAGTGAGTGAATGAATGAGTGAGTGAGTGAGTGTTGGATGGTCGGTGGGTGCGTTCCTTCAGCACTAGGGGAGATTTATGGCTGTTTTAGTGGCTGAGGCTCTTGCCCAGCTGCTGCCCCAGTCACGGGAATCAGGAGAGGAGCAGCGCAGAGCAGAGTACAGCACAGCAGAGCAGAGCACAGTCCACCGGATGAACAATGAGCCAGTGACTGCCAAGCAGAGGAGCGTGATAGGGAACCGTGTGTGTGTGTGTGTGTGTGTGTGTGTGTGTGTGTGTGTGTGTGCGTGCGTGCGTGCGTGCATGCGTGCATGCGTGCGTGTGTGTGTCTGTGTGTGCGTGCGTGCGTGCGTGCGTGCGTGCGTGTGTGTGTGTGTGTGTGTGTGTGTGTGTATACGAATTCGTATGTACTTACTTATGCACACACAAACATACAAGCACAACAGTACGTTTATGTGATGTGTGTGTGCGTGTGCGTTTGCGTGCTTGTGTGTGCCTGCTTGCGCGCATGTGCGTGTGTATGCATGCTTTAAGCGCGTGTATGTGCTTAGGGGGAGGGCGTGGTGTTGGTGTTGGTGTGCTGGGGGTTGTGCGGTTGCATCTGCAGACTGCATCAGTGGTGTCTGTGGGCAGCCCGGGAGCAGAGTAGGACGGGAACAGGGCAGGTGTGCCCACCCCTCACCACGCTTTATGGCACCGGGAGCAACCGCTTTAGGATTGCGGCACTATACAGTATATTTCCTATTCTACCTGTGACAAAGATCCTGTAAAGGTTTAGGTTGTTGCAGGTTGTTAGATGAATCACACACCTTATTTTGAGTACAAGGCTGTGTATTCTTATTCTGTAATGTATGACAGTGATGGAAGGAACTTTCTGTATTTTCCCCTCTGCCTGCAACACAAAAATTCACACAAGGCCTCCATTTCCT
>NC_085860.1:36619018-36626518 GCF_034702125.1 Engraulis encrasicolus | reverse complement strand
GACATGGAGGTGGAAGAGCATCATCAGTTGTGGTTGATGTGGAAGCTCCAACAAGAAGTCCATGCAGTTTCAGCTAAACTCCACCACACCTATGCACTCTGTTCATTCGAAACTATTCTGAGCATATGAGGAGTTTATTTGCAAAACATTTTGTAGAATGTTGGGAAATTTACATTTTTGTATTGAGCATTCCATTGCATTGCATTGCGTAATGCATTTCATATAGGCTGAAAAAGTATGTTTTCAAAATATTTGAAGGGCAAGAATTCACACATACGTAGGTGATAGGACCCTTGAACAGTCATTTTTAATAATAAAATGCAAAAGTCCAAAATGGTGGATACACCATTTTGCAAATAAACTCTTCTTCATATACAGCATGGTCCCATTCGATATACTAGTACTAATACTATAACTCAATTCTATGAGTGTTAAACGAACACTGCGAAATTAATCCGTTTGGTTTTGCTGTGTTAATTCAAAACTTAGAGACTTGAATTCAAAAATATTCTAGAGTATATTTGGTTACATACAATAAAAATGTACTGTGTACACTTCACTCACTTACACTAGTTAGAGCATAACTGCCCTACTGCGGGAGACAGACAAACAGAGACCCCCTCCAGCCCTGTCATAGGGACTCCCCTTATCCACCAATCACCATGCTAATCAACTGCCATGCTTAGTACAGGCACTCTGGGACCCTTCCCCTCCCTGTCCCATCAGAGGGACTTTTTCACCAGTAGCCTGCCAGCTGACCTCCTCTGAGGACCACGGGTGACACTGGTAAATATCTCCACGGGGTGTGTCTGTCACATACAGTACTGTCCAGTCTAGTCTAGTACAGTGCAGAACAGTGCAGTGCAGTACAGTACAGTACAATATACAATATACAGTAGAGTTGTGCCCCTGCTGACCGATGTCCCATCTAATACCTAATATGATCAAACAAGATCTGTAATGAAATGTTGATGTTATCACTGAAATCATCAAAATAATATTCAGAAAGCAAAAACATTTTTTTTTAATTTATTTTACTTTTATGTTACTTCAAGCTTTAAGGGCTTTCCTAAAAACATTCCAGTACTTCTAGTGACAAACATTTTTAGGCATCAATAATGCACCCTTTTGTGAGGCCTCAAAAAACTGTGCGTGACTGTGAGCATTTTTTCTCATAGTAAGCTACAGGTAAGCGCAGCTGAGGATATCCAGAACTGATCAATATAGTATTGGCACAAGTCTGGTGTAAGTGGTAGTTAGTCAACACATTCTGTCTTGCTAAGAAAAAAAAGGAGAGATTATAAGAAAAATGGGTACTAGGAAATGAAAAGGGATCAGCAAGTGTGAAGAGGTCATTTGAAACCATGGAAAAGAAATGACAGGAGTGGGAAAAGACAAGTTGAAATGAGAGTGAGAGGTAGAGAGAGGCAGAGTGAGCGAGAGAGAGAGAGAGAGAGAGAGAGAGAGAGAGAGAGAGAGAGAGAGAGAGAGAGAGAGAGAGAGAGAAAGAAAGAGAAAGGAAGAGGCCAACAGGAACGAACAGGAGGAACAGTGAAGATCTCTCTCTCTTTCTCTCTCTCTCTCTCTCTTTCTCTCTCTCTCTCTCTCTCTCTCTCTCTCTCTCTCTCTCTCTCTCTCTCTCTCTCTCTGACTCTCGCCTCTGACTCAGCTGGGCTGGCACGCCGTGTCTCAGTCATCCCACAATCACTCACTCACTGGCAGGGATTAACCAGCCTCTCCGGAAAAGATGTGTGAAATTCTGATGGGCACGAAAATAACATCCCAATGTGTTCTTAGTTTGTGTGTGTGTGTGTCTGTGTGTGTGTGTGTCTGTGTCTGTGTGTGTGTGTGTGTGTGTGTGTTTGTATGAAAATATGCAGTAAGTGCTTGTGTACATGTTTTGTGCATGCACGTGTCAGTGTGTGTGAATGTTGGGTCTACGGTGTGTGTTGTATGACTTAGTGACATGATATGCGTGCACAGCCCTGAAATATGCCAGAATGTAAAGTGATCTGTATGTGCATGCGTGATGGTGCTGGTATATGTGTGGGCGAAGTAGATCTACCGTTATCAACTTGCTGCTCAGATTTAAAGTTTCTCTCTTGCAGTTGAGTCAGCGCTGAAGCGATGATGCGATGGAGTGGGCTGCCACATAGTTTGTGCAGGGGAATTTCAGTGACACCACTCCACTAAGTAGCTGTATCAGAATTGATTTGATCGCCCTCTGGTCTTTTATCCTCTCTGATGATGACGCTACGTCATGGATTTGGAGATGATCTTAGGGACCTGATTGTGTGTGGGTGAGGTTTATGACCATGGACCCTGTCATCAGCAAACCCCCAAGTGGGGGATGATCTCAGAATCGAGTTCCTCAGGCCAGTGTCATCAGCTCTGAACCAGGCTGACCCAATATGGTGGGTCATGGGTTCTGCTGGAAGGAAGCTAAACACTCTTCAAGGCATTCAAGGTTATAGTCCTTCACTACTGGGGTGCGATTCTCGAAGCCATAGTTGGTAACTACATAAGCTACTTGTTCGCAATGCAATTTCCCATTAGCACCTACCCAAGTTGCTAACTGGCTGACAACTACACTTTCGAGAAATGGGGTTCTGACTTGTTTCGAGGAGCACATTCCACATGTTGTCTTACTGTCTTATACTCAAGAACAAGAAGTTTGTTGTGTCCTTTGCTTAAACTATCGCTTCTCAGACTAGTTTGGCCAGGCACACTATCTAGAGCAGGGCTATTCAAATGGCGGCCCTGGGGCCAGATGCGGCCCTTGGACAGTAAGGTTCTGGCCCCCCACATGCCCCTTGTACAGAATAGTTTTCGGAATTTACAGATAAAAGTATGGGTTCCGTTATCGTGCTGAAACGGGACACGGGACGTTAAAATGCAGGAAATAACATCTAAGAAATGCAAAACGTTCTGGGGGAGGACCCCCACACCCTCCACTTGAATGAAATCTCCCATATTTTTTTCATTGACAGTCGGCAACCATAATACATACATATAGTTAGGCCCCTTTACTGGGAGGAATTTGAAAAACTGGCCCTTGTTGACATTTAATTGAATACTCCTGATCTAGAGCATTTTAAATTCATGGGACCAATGAATTATCATTGGGTGTGTGTAAGGCAATGACATAACTCTTGTAGCATGTAAGTGAAGGAAAAGTGATGTGTTTGATTGTTTAGAACACCCGAAGTTGAAAATAACTAAATCTGCAGTTGCTAAATGCACGGAATTCCAAATTTTAGACCAAAAAATTAAAAAAGTATTCAACTTCCTTTCCTGTCCTCCAAACTGCCAGCAAAGTCGTATGATTGGGTAGCTACCCACACCCCCGAACCTGTTTGTTTCAGCTAAACAAGGATTTCAGGCTTTGGGTGGAGTTAGAGAACTCGTCTTTTTTTCGACACGGGCTATTTCATGTTCTACTTTCTGAATCCCATGACACTTCAAGTTAGTATGTCTGAAAACAAGTTGCAGACTTCCATTATAAACTAGTTATTTGAATTTCAATTTAATCTCATTTGCCAATCAGAAAACAGAATTTTATTGGTAAGTTAGATGAAGAGTGATATTTGGCTATGGGCTCAAGCAGAGCTGGACTGGCCATCTGGAATAGCAGGCATTTCCCGGTGGACCCCGCCCCCTCGTGGGCCCTATTTTAAGAAATGTAAAAAAAAAAAAATTGGGTCAGTTCTGCACAGCTAATTATGAGGGGCCCCTTTAAGCCAAAAGTGTCCGGGCCCTGTTTCTCCCCTTGTCCAGCCTTGAGCCGAAGGGCCTGGTGCTCCATCGTTCCAGTCAGGCACAGCGAAGGTTCAGAGACCCGGTACTGGCTGTAGCCTGGCTGGGAGCAAGAGTATGTTGTTTATGTAGGGGATCAACCATGTCTGAGTTTTGAAGCCCTTATCGTCTTACATGGCACGACGCTCGTGGCGACCCAGGATACGTTTGTTACATAAACAGTGTTGTTCACTAAGGGCTGTGAGAAAGTTCCCATCCAAAGAACAGGTGTCGGAAATGGAAAAGTGGGATAATGGACTCAACCACGGGGAATAGGCCGCTTGGGCACAAAAACAGCGGCTCATCCGCCAGAAATGACCAAAATGACCCAAAACGAATGTATCTATGAAAACAATACTGTGCAGTGGCGTTACCACATTCTCAGTCATTCCAGAATGAGTCTTGGGTTTGGACAACTGATTCCACATTTTTGCTTTTTCTCATAGATATCTATTTACAGTGATAGACGACTGCAATGCATACAGTATGGCACAGTTACCTACATCATACAGTACATTACAACCACAGTGTTGAAATTTTTTTGGCCTAGTAGGCCTACTTTTCATTTTATGACAACTGACTAGCTGTAAATAGTTCTTCACTCTAACGCTGTTGGTCAAAAACCTCCTTTTGTTTTTGAAATAAAAACAAAACTGAGTACAGACCAACTTAGAGTTTGGGACTGCTGTATTTAACGGTTTTCTAAATAACATCTAGTTTGGACCCCACACAGTTTCTCTCCATCGGTCTACATACACATGCCCTAAAGCCATGCAGCTGGGTCAGTCCTTTCTCTCTCCCAGAGGTACAGTGTGTTTACAGTACACCAACATACAAAACATGGCCACTCTGCCGGGTACACTGGAAGACTCGTAAGCTGGGGCGTTGAAAGAGGAGGTCTTAATTAAAGCAAAGCCGTAGTGGAGGATTCCACACATAGCGACACGTCTAACGCGGCGAGGGAGGCATCAGAGCCCGAAGCGGCCAACGCACCGCCACAGCTGAAGCTGAACTGAGGAAGGGCCCCCATTCCCATGGGTGAGAGGGGTGGGTGTGGGGTTTGCGGTGGGGAGGAGAGGGGGAGGTGGTGGCTGAGCTGGTACACTGGGACCGGTTCTGTCGAAATGGGCTGCTTCATCGAAATGAGCCACTAGTTGCATGTTATAACACCGACCCAAAGCCTAACCCTATACTAACTCTAACAACAATCCAAGAGCGGTTTGTAGCGTAGTTTGCGGTAATGAGTAGGTCATATCGACAGAGTAGGAACAACAGATCAACACACATATTGCAGGAGTGTGCTCTGACTCAGACACTTGTATCACAAGGTTGATCAACAACAATCAAATGATGCACTCTTGATTTCATCAAAAAGCAGTAATGCTAGTGTTTACGTCAAACCTCAGCCCACCAACATGCAACCCACCCTCTAACCTCTACCCCTGCCTCTTTCACTGTTGAGTGAGAGAAAGTCACAGCAATGTAAACATTGGCCATTACACAAGTATTTCGATTTTGTGGACCTGTCAACAGGACTGTTTTGATCAGAGGATGAGATTAAAGGATTGGCCAAGAATGTAAATTCTGTTCTACACCAATGGGGGGAAAGTGTGGGGTACGCTAGAGAGGAGAAGAGGAGAGGAGACCAAACAAGAGCCCCGTTTGGCTTGAAGGTCAACTGGCTTCCATTTCAGGTTTGTTTTGGTGAAGTGGGCCCCTGGCCTGAGTATCATTGTGGATTTGTCCAAAACATCTGTGGACCAAGACAGTGTTCCAGAATACTGTGGTCAAAGAGGTAAAAAAAAAAAACTTGAATATTCTTCGTGAAGTTGTACTTACAGTAAGAATTGCACTAATTCTATTCGCAGTATTTTTTTTCTTTTCTTATGCATAGTAATAAAGATAATCAAAATGTAGGCATATACATTTTAAGATTGTAACCATGCAAGCACACTTACATAGTACATGCTTGAAGCTTGCCTCCACATTAACCAAGTCCACAAGCTGTCTTACACTCATCTCTGTCATCACCCTCAAAACTAGTCCCGAGAACATCTGGGCTTTATCAAACATCAGGACCCATCACCATCCAGTCTTGCACCCTCTCTCTCTCCTTCCTGGCCCTCTTTCTCTCTTTTTCCCTTCCTCAATCTCTCCCTCTCCCTCTCTCTCTCCCTCTTTCTCCCCTGTCTGTCTGTGTCTGTGTCTGTGTCTGTGTGTGTATCTCTCTCTCTCTCTCTCTCTCTCTCTCTCTCTCTCTCTCTCTCTCTCTCTCTCTCTCTCTCTCTCTCTCTCTCTCTCTCTCTCTCTCTCTCTCTCTCTCCCCATTCTCTGTTCTTTTCTCTGTCTTTCTCTCGCTCTGTGCATTAGGCGGGCCAGCCAAACGTCCGAAGACCCACAGCTGGTCCGGAGAGGACTTGACTTTGAAATGGGATCCGGCCTAAGGGTTGTTTGCATACCGCTTGCGAGCGGTGAGTGGATCCCAGGGACCGGCTTAATTAATGGACAGGATTGTGCTGTTCTGTCTCTGCTGCCCTTTGGGAGACTACAGGGCCCAGGACCCCCCTCCCCACTCAACCACCACCCCACCACCCTCAGCCCCAACATGCCCAGGGAAGCTTTCAGCCCCATCACTGGCACACCGGCATATTTCCAGCTCTCCGTTCGTTTGATGTTTGCTGCCCCATGACAAACTGAATTTATGGCCCCAAGCTGCTCACAAAAAGCAGTGTGGGATGTTAGGCATTGCATAGTGACAGAGAGACAGGGGGCAATAAAAAGGGAATGAAGCACATGTATGTTGGCCCCTCATACAGTCATAACAAACCTGTGGTTACGACATCAGTAAGCTAGCTGGAAATGTCGTGTCGTAGGTGCATTGTTTCAGCCTTTGAGAACTTGACTATAGTTTTGAGCCTAAACATATGTTTCAGTCTGATGTGTCTGAAAATGTACAGGCCGATCAAGAAAACACATGGAGAGCAGAAAGATAGGAGTGGAAAACCTGAATGTTTGTGAGAGGAAATAAGTCATTGGATTCCTTGGATGGATGGATGGATGGATGGATGGATGGATGGATGGATGGATGAATGGATGGATGGATGAAAAAGACAAACACAACTACTGACAGAAGGACATACAGATAGACTGTTTACGGTACAGCAGGAACAGACAGGTGTACGTATAGTGATTTGTGCAAATGATGATTTGTGCAAATGATGACCTTCATTTCCACCTGGATCAACAAAATATCTCTGCTATATTTCGTCAGCACAGTCTGCAGTATTACAGTAATTCAACACTTTTGCCTCTTTTCCACTGCCGGTTTTCTGGTAGGCCTAAAGCTTGACACACCACAACTCAGCCGTCCGTTTTTGCTTCACAATTGAGCTGTGTCGTGCCTATTCCAAAAGCAAAAAGTGGCAGACGAGTCACGCTGTGTGGAGCTGTAGGACTACGAGAAAACCGGCAGTGGGCATTAGAGAGTCCTATGGGACCAAATACACTCTAGACGATGTCAAATCAACTCTCTAAGTGTTGAACCAACACTGGTAAAGCTTCCTGTGTACCCAGGGCTGGCGCTAGGCATAGGCAGACAAGGCGGCCACCTAGGGCGCCAAATGTCTTGGGGGCGCCAAATTCCAGAGAATTAGAATATTAAGCCAAATAAAGCATTAAATTAAATTAAATTTATATTGACAATGA
>NC_085860.1:36574018-36616518 GCF_034702125.1 Engraulis encrasicolus | reverse complement strand
GAGAGTGTGCATGCGTGTGTCTGTGTCTAAATGCATGTGTGGGTGTGTTTGTGTGCATGTGTATGAGTGTGTGCATGCTTGCATGCATGCTTGTTTGTGTCCGTGCGTGCATGTGTTTGTGCGTGAGCATGTGCGCGTGTGTGTGAGTGCATGTCTGCCAGTGTGTATGTGTGTGTGTGTAAGTGCATGCACATGTGCGCGTGTGTGTGTGAGTGCGTGCCCGCCAGTGTGTGTGCGTGCGTGTGTATGTGCATCCACATGTGCGTGTGTGTGTGTGAGTGCGTGCCTGCCACTGTGCGTGCGCTTGTGTGTGAGTGTGTGCCTGCCGGCGTGTGTATGTGTGTGCGTGTGTGTGTAAGTGTGTGCCTACCGGTGTGGGTGTGTGTGTGTGTGTGCGTGTGTGCATGCATTTGTGTGTGTTGGTCTCCCGTCTCCCTGGCTCCTTCTCTCCCATCTCTCCATATCGACTCATTGGGTATAGGAAACACAACAACGGAGTCTCAGAGGAGAGCAGAGAGCTGGGAGCACTAAGCTCAAAGAAAAGCAACAGCCTTTTCCTTTCATGTCGCAGACTTAGGGGAGGATTAGGTATATTAAACGTGAGACTTTCTCACACCAATATAAAGAAAATCTTAATCTGCTCTGAAAACCACATCACATAGCATAGCTTGACATACGATGACACTGATAACTAACTTGGTTTGACCCGCCAGAATTGGACAGATTTAGTTTACTATTTTGAAAAGGATGTAACACTGTGATGAAATTGTTTGGGTTTTCTTTTTTTGTCCAACTCGTCAAGGGTTTAGAAAAATGGTTGTGTACTTGTGATTTGTTTGTTGGTTGTTGTTGTTGTTGTTTATGCATTGGTGTTGTGTCACAAACATTCCAGTAGCCTCTTCACACATCTTAAGTTACTTGATCCGCTTGCTGACCGGTGGTCTCTTGACGAATGTAAGCACAATAAAAGCGCCTGTCAACAGACACACCGCATGTACCGTAAAGTGATCTTTGGCTACCGCCGCCATCACGATCAATTCTCTCGGGTTCAAAACGATACGCGACCATACCTTTCTATACATCTCTCTCCTTTACCGTCTCACAAATTCAGCATACGTAGGTAAAAAAGGAGCCACGTACAGATTGAATTTGGTTCCAGTGTGGATCAGGATGTATTGGGTTAAATGACAGGCCCTCAGTGGGTCACCCTTGGCCCATTTGTTTGATGGATGACTTTACGAGACTATTTCTGTCGTGAGCATAACAGAGGCCCAGCCACACAGAGAAGAGAAGGGTATGTGACCTTTCCAGCCAGCGCTGTGTCGTCGTCTCCTTCCGCACGCCGGGTAAGATGGCAGAGGACAAACTGCAGGATCTAACAGCCACAGCCACAAGCACAGGGGCCACAAACGTGAACAGCCATGCGGAAATGTTGCCACTCGTGTGAAGATGAGAGCAGATGAATAACAAGATGTATAATGCAGAATTTTGTCCACAATACATTTTTTTGCATTTGAAAAGAGTACAATTCCTCTTAAATAAACTTGTTTTATAAAATATATTTTTAGGGCTTTATTTGTGACATAGTGAGAGAGGGATGGGGAAGGACTGGCAAATGACCTGGGCAGGAATCGAACCCGGGTCACCTGCATAGCAAACCAGTGCTCATCCGTTAGGCCACAGTAGGGCCTTAAAGGAAATAATTTAACTGGCTTTCAATGACTACTGAATGACTGCTTTGCTGAAAAATTAGCAGTGGGAGCTTCTTTTGACAAACCATCATAAATAATCCTCACTGCCCTAATCCTAATCCCAACACTAACCCCTATTTTAGGCTGTGTATAAAGATGGTGCCAGACACCAACAGAAAACCTTTTTTATGACTTGCAAAAATCAGTAGAGGTTGCTTCATAATGTGCAACATTCCACGAGTGGAGCGCTGTAATAGTTTTGAACATATTTTACAACAATAGTACTATCACTGCTACAACATTACACAGAGCCTTAAGCAAAAAATTGCAACTCGGCGACAGTTATTTTGGTAACAGCAACATTATAAGAGGGGCCATGTCTTAACAGGTTAATTGTTGATCATCCTACAAACTTATGTGGGTAATAATAACAACCCATGTCCATGTTACACTAGGACATGGTACAGTCAATGCACAACACAAATACCTCTACTTATAATATATGTTCTCTATATGTCTTGTCCAGTCTTGCACTTTTAATGTCTCTATGTGTAGCCTATTGTATGGATACTGTACAGTATGAGTATTGTATGGGTGCTGTATGTGTACTGTCTATGTCTACATTTATGTCTACATGTCATACATTTCAATTCTTTGTATGACCAGTGCATGTAAAGGAATTGACAATAAAACCGACTTGACTTGACTTGATGGAGACAAACTGAAACTCCTAGAGATGGCCACTAGAGGGCTCACCAACATGACGAGTCAGGCAGCTTCTGTGAGCCACGATGGGGGACTAGATTGACAGACACTGAGTTCATTTTTTGCTACACTTCAAAAGTGATGCCTTGAGATAAATCAAAAAGCAAAAATTACACAATGAGAAATCGGCAACAGTTGCTGAGAGCTATATATGTCAGATGTACGTCGTGTAAATATTGCATTTGCATGTAATTTCATATAAATATAACCCAGGATAGCCAGTGATCATTCGCAGTATGGTATAACTTGAATCACTTATTTTTGGAAAAAAGGTTTGCACACTCCTTTGGATTTTTTGAGATGAGAAAACCTTTTTTCCCAAAAATATATATATTTTTTGTTCAGCACCAGGGATTATGCACAAGTAACTCTCTACAAATAACTTGAATCACTGCCAGGCACCTGCCACCTGCTACCTGCTCTGTGGCAAAGAGTTGTGGAAAGTGCTGACGTGTGAGTAGCACGACTGACAAACGTCTGTCTTTGAAGTGGAAAAATGGACCTTGAAACGACGGCATGTCACGGACAAAAAGCCAAAGGAGACCGATTGCATGTTGCCATGAGGCCGGAGATGTGGACATGCCTTCACAGTATGTGTGCAATTTGTGCCTTGATGGCTGTGTTTTGACTTTCTGTGGTCCAAACCATACTGTATCCTGGTGTAGATGTATTTAATCATTCACTAAATTACTAGATTCACTAAGTTAAGTTACACTAGCCTGTATGTAGTGTTGACATGTTTGTGGGTACATGTGCAGGTTTACTTGTCAAATGCTTGTGTGTGTGTGTGTGTGTGTGTGTGTGTGTGTGTGTGTGTGTGTGTGTGTGTGTGTGTGTGTGTGTGTGTGTGTGTGTGTGTGTGTGTGTGTGCTTGCATGCTCCTGTGTAAATGCCTGTTTGTGTGTGTGTGTGTGTGTGTGTGTGTGTGTGTGTGTGTGTCTGTGTGTGTGTGTGTGTGTGTGTGTGTGTGTGTGTGTGTGTGTGTGTGTGTGTGTGTGTGTGTGTGTGTGTGTGTGTGTGCATGTGTATGTGTGTGTGTGTGTGTGTGTGTGTGTGTGTGCGTATGCGTGTGTGTGTGTGCATCTGTATGTCTGTGTGTACACTGCGTGATTCTGTGTGTGTGTATTTGTGTATCTGTCTGTCTGCTTGTGTTTCTGTCTGGATGTGTGGATGAATATCAGTGTGTGTGTGCGTGTGTGTGTGTGTGTGTGTGTGTGTGTGTGTGTGTGTGTGTGTGTGTGTGTGTGTGTGTGTGTATTTGTGTATCTGTCTGTCTGCTTGTGTTTCTGTCTGGATGTGTGGGTGAATATCAGTGTGTGTGTTGTGCGCGTGTGTGTGTGTGTGTGTGTGTGTGTGTGTGTGTGTGTGTGTGTGGGTGTTTGTGTGTGTGTGTGTGAGTGTGTGTGCGCGTGTTTGTATGCGTGCTTGCCTGTGTGCTTGTGTGTGCGTGCGTGTGTGCGCGTGTGTGCGCGTGTGTGTATGCATACACATGCTTGTCTGTACAGTCATCAATCTGTGTGCTTGTGTGTGCGTGCGTGTGTGCGCGCATTTGGTAATGTACTGTATGTATGTGCATGTGTGTATGTCTGTGTGAGTGAGTGAGTGCTACAGCGAGTGTCCCTGAGGGAGTCGGCCGTGTGTGTACGGTATTGTTCTGCCTTCCACTGGAATGTGTGCCCGGCAGTCCGATAATGCCCTGGGAGGCCGTAGCCATGCGCAGCACGTGTGCCCGGATGCCTGGCCTGGCACTGGGGAGCCCGGCTGCTGAGATGTGGTCTCATCACCACCGATGGATGACCTAACTACCGCCACAGCCTCCCCCCCTTACTGTCTCTATGAGGGGGCTGACTCAATGCAGATACTACTTTATATAGCCTGTTGAACGCTGTTTTTACCAATTCGTTTTCATAAAAACAGTTTACTTTGGAGCTTAGTTTCTAGTAAAGCATGTGATTCACACATAATCCATTTTGAGTTGTAAAGTTCCTCAACACTTTTGAAGACACCCAACGTGATTAATTGACACTAAGGTCATGAAAGAAGTCCTACGTTGTTTACTCTTGGTGATATAGACGACGAGACATACTGTAGTTTTGATGACGAACATTACACTACAGGACTTGTGAAACAACCCCTTGAGCTTCGCAGACATCTGCATTTCAGCCCCTGTCACGCCGTCACACAAATTACGGCGGCACACTGCAAAAGTGTTTAATATAAAGTATTTTAATTTCCGTTTCTGTGATGCCTAATCACCTGTCATTGCGCGGACACGGTCGAGCCTTGTGTTCTGTGAGGACGATGACGAGATGGAGAAGATGAGTGGTCTGTTCGGACATGTTGTTCCTCTCAGGTCCCGGCGGCCCGTCACGCTGTCTGCCTGACGCGCATGGATTTGGCTGCTGGTGGAGCATGCGGATCCCTATGCTCCAGTCTGGTACGGGGTTCAGCAGGGATGGACTGGCCATCTGGCATAGCAGGGATTTGCCGGTGGGCCCCGCCCGCACCCTCTTGGGCCCCTATTTTCAGAAATGTGAAAAAAAATAATAATAGGGGCCCACAAGGGTGTGGGGACCACAGGTGAGTCAGTTCCACGCCGCTAATTGTGCGGGGCCCCGCTAAGCCAAAAGTGCCCAGGCCCTATTTCTCCACCAGTCTGGCACGGTGTTCAGTGCTGGTGCTATCGCAGTGGCCACGGCCGGGTTTAGATAGCTTGAGGGCCCCTAGGCTACAGGCTGCTGTAGTCACCCACAGAGGGCAAAATTACGTACAAGCATAGATAAATATTTCTGAGCAGAAATGAAGGATAACATGTCTGTCAACTAGAGAAGTATACTGTCGAGAGGAGTAGCAACACTACTTGAAACCACAGACGTATTATTTATTTATTTTTTGGAGGGGGAGGGGGGGGTATTTTTTACTTTATTATTTTTCAGACAGGACAGTGGGAGACGACAGGACGCGAGATGGGAGAGAGAGACAGGGAAGAATCGGGAAATGACACGGGCCGGGAATCGAACCCGGGTCGCCCGCAAAGCAGTCCAGTGCCACAGACTATTTTTTCAATGCCTCATCTTCTCACAATTCTGCAATGAGTGATGCGCCCCTTTCACCAATCTGGGGCCCCATGGCAGGTTGGGGCCCCTAAGCTGCAGCCATATCTAGCCTGTGCATTAATCCGGCCCTGTGCACAGCTCCCTCTTCTCTTTCTTCATGCCTTTGTTGGCCCATAAAATTTCAAGAGAGCCCGGATCGTCACGCTGAAGAATCCTGTGTCTTTCGGCCTCTCTCCTCATGCCAAGGGGCTAAATCCCTCCATTAGACCCACACTACAAACAGAGAATCAATCTGTCCAGGCAACACGTTTAGCCCCGGTGCCCTATAACTTGAAGTATGCGGCCCTATCGCGTAATGTATTCTCTGTCTGCAATGCAAGAAACAAACATGGGATGTGTTTCTCAAAAGCAAAGTTGTTAGCTAGTTAGCAACTTCGGTAGTTGCCAATGGGAACAAACAAAGTAGCTAATGAAGTTAGCAACTGTTTCCAGAATTTTTTATTCCATTCCATTTTTACTGTATGTAATCAACATGTGGAATTAGTATGTGGCATTCACCATTCACCCCATGTTGGCATTACATCTGCTCCAAGGGCAGACCATAAGATTGTTTTTTTTTGTTTATCGATTATTCAACATTCAGAGTCAAACTTTGTTAATACAAAACCTGTGTGCGTGTGTGTGTGTGTGTGTGTGTGTGTGTGTGTGTGTGTGTGTGTGTGTGTGTGTGTGTGTGTGTGTGTGTGTGTGTGTGTGTGTGTGTGTGCGCGCGCGCACGTGTGCGTGTGCGTGTGTGTGCAGGGCTGAATTAAGATGACCCTGGGCCCTAGGTTACAGGTTGCTGTAGGTGGCCCAAATGTCATGACACAATTACACAGTGTCATAATTAGGACCTAGGAAAGGATAACATGTATGTCAACTGTGCAGAGGACCTATACTGTACTCAACCCTAGGCTGCAGCCACATCTAGCCTGTGCATTAATCCGGCCGTGTGTGTGTGTGTGTGTGTGTGTGTGTGTGTGTGTGTGTGTGTGTGTGTGTGTGTGTGTGTGTGTGTGTGTGTGTGTGTGTGTGTGTGTGTGTGTGTGTGTGTGTGTGTGTGTGTGTGTGTGTGTGTGCACACGTGCACTTGCACCAATGACTGTGCATGGCTGCTTTGCATTGGTTTCGTGATGAAATTTTGTTTGAACAATAATTACAACAGGTTGGACTTCATTCTCCATTTGAAGTTTGAACGCCACACTTGCAACGGATTTACTCTGGATATTTGTCAAGCGCAACTGTAGCTCCTAAGTAGCCATGAATGGCACAGCTAAAAACAACACTGCTCGACCATGTGCATCCCTAATTTAATCTTCCTCATCTCAAAATGACCTGCCAGACATTTAACACACTATGTCTTGGCTTTCCATGAAGCATCGCACACTCCACGGTGTGAAAAGGCTCCTTTTCACGACGGGTGATTCAGGAGCTGGTAAGACAACAGCATTGGCACCGGTGCGTGCATTATTGGCACACACAGTTCGCCCAGAGGCGGACTTTCCATTAGGCAAACCTAGGCAGTCGCCTAGGGCCCCGACCAAATCTGTCCTCCATAGGGGCCCCCACTGTCACACCAGTCGCTGTAAACACACACACACAAAAAATGGCTTGATCTTAACTTGTCACTTATGTAAAGTAATCCAAGATACATATGAGTCAAACACTAAAATAGCACCAAAACACTGTTTAGTTAATTTCTATTTAATTACTTTTGAGGGCCCCATGATTATATTTTGCCTAGGGCCCCAAAATGGCTACATCCGCCCCTGACTTCGCCTCGTTCTCTGATCAACACTGTGGCCCACCATTAATCAGAGTAGTCACACTACTATACTGTCTTTGATGTGTGGAGGCAGGGGTGTCGATCAGGGGGGTAAAGTGTGACTGAGTTACCTGGGCCCCAGGGGGCCCACGCACAGTCCGAAGATATATGGCTGGGGGGGTTGTCCATTGGAGCTGATTGTACATAGGACCCAAAATCGGTTGCTACACTGTGGAGACGAAGTGAGTGTAGCAAAGGGGAGAATAGGGGAGGTGGTGTGAGGATTTTTTTTTTGAGTGCTATCTTACAGCCTACCCTCTCACACCTCTCACCACCAAGGGCAAAGTTTAAGCCTCTGTGCATAAAAGCATACATGGTTGCCACACGTTCCACCGTAACAATAGCCATAACCACCCAAAGGCACTGCAGATGGGATAACCTCAACACCCCCACCACCTCCAGCAATAACTGTTTGCCTCTACTACTACACACACATACTACTACTACTACACACACACACACACACACATGCATACATTTATGCACGTACGCACGCACACACGCACACGCACACACACACACACACACACACACACACACACACACACACACACACACACACACACACACACACACACACACACACACACACACACACACACACACACACACACACACACACACTAGTGTAGGGGCCGTGCAGGTCGTATTTTTTTGGACATCTTGTTTTTTCACTTGCGACATGACATTTGTTCCTTACAGCTGAGCATGGGCTGCACAATTTCTCAATTCTTTCAGGAGGTCGACAGCTGCGGCACAAATTACACTAAAGCCATTGGTTTGGAAGGATCACTGCCGTACAGTGTGTGCAAGAAGCGTGTGTGTGTGTGTGTGTGTGTGTGTGTGTGTGTGTGTGTGTGTGTGTGTGTGTGTGTGTGTGTGTGTGTGTGTGTGTGTGTGTGTGTGTGTGTGTGTGCTTAGTAATGAACGATTGTAACCTCCTGGTTGGCCAGGCCATGGAGAGGCTTTGCAATGAAGTATATGAAGTATTTATATTCTTCCTGTAATTTCTATGTGGCAACGTCTTTCTTGATGAACTACACAATGACTTGCCTTCTACTCAAGAAAGCCATTGTTGTGTATTGCTTCCTTCTCTAAGTAAAGCATATGATGCACCTCATGCCTGACTTACAAAAGAAAGTTCGGTAACACTTTCTATGAAGCCCATATCTATCGCGCATTATGAGCCCATTTATAACAAATTATAATGCACATTATAATTACTTACAACACATTACGACTACACCGATGATGTTTCATGATGCTTTATGTTAACAGTAATGAATAACCATGAATCTAGCTTATAATACTTTATAAATCCAAGGGTATTATGAGTGCTCATGACTGGATATAAACTACAGGCTGCCTGATGGGGCTTACAGTACATTATGATGCATTATAGATGTGCATTATACAGTGCATTATAGATGTATCCATATGAACTTCACTTTACTTAAAGCACACATTGACGACTTATGATCTCGCATGAAACATTATAGCATCGTATGAGCCCTTATGACAGTTTATCATCCAGGTCTGTGCATAGAGGGGTATAGGTACTCATAATGCACTATAAGCCCCATCAGGCAGCCTGTAGTTTATAGCCAGCCATGAGCACTCATGACACCCTTGGATTTATAAAGCATTATAAGCTAGATTCATAGTTATTCATAACTGTTAATATAAAGCATCATGAAGCATTATGAGTGTAGTCATAATACGTTGTAAGTAATTATAATGTGCATTATAATTTGTTATAAATGCGCTTATAATGTTGGCTTTAGGTAAAGTGTTACCGAAAGTTCAAAGAGAAAAGTACAATGGACATGCACCGAGAAAGACAGTACATAAGAAACCTTTTCAAACCATACTACTATGGCTTTTCTCTGAAGACATAGTTTGCACTAATATACCTCTATACACATGTTTTTTTCACGCAATTAGCAACTCAGAAGTTGATGAGTAGCCCCTCAATGCACGCCGTGCCTCCTGTGGCACGCTGTCATAGACATTGAAAGTTAACTACCATAGTACTACACTACTATGCACAGGGCCTTTAGTAATACATTACGTCTTGGTCATTGCCATTCTGGTAACAGCTAATTTACAATGCCGTGTCTGAAGGGGTTAAGCTTGCTTTCAATATTGTCGGTCAATCAATGGTGATACAGCAGTTCGATCACCGATGATTATTCTGCACACTGATGATCTGTAAATAGACACTCATCTCTGAGTTTAGTACTTTGAAGCGTTGGCCTCTTGGCAGTGGCTGCAGGCAGCAATGCACGGATATCACATCAGACCTTGAGCTTGAACTCCTTCTGCCACTGAGAATATATTGATTTCCACAGGAAGAAGTTAAACCTCCTGAAAATCGTCCCTGAAATCGGACCCCTTGCAGCAGAGGGGGATTTGCAAGGTACTGAGAGGCCCTTGTGCAGTGTGTGTGTGCATTAGCGGTGCGATCCCCACAATCTGCGCATTCTGCGAATCCTGCCAAGTCCTCATTCTTCTTGCCAGATACGTTTCTTAGCTGATGCCCGGCCGATGGTCTAAAAACCATGCGTAACACTGCTGCCAGCAAGCAGGGCACTGGTCCAAGGGACCCTTGACCGTCATGCTGTTTTTTGCATGTCATGCAATTGCTCTCCGACGCTGTGTTTCCTGTGTTTGCCCGAGTGGTGTTGAGTTGTTAAACGGTTTTCATTGACTTGAGGACACATTGAAGTTGGAGTCAGTAAAAATGGCCTTGAATTAGTGTACGCAAGCGGAAATGTCATTCCAACACTGTGCCAATTCCTCATTAGTGGACTCATGTATCAAAATACTGTGATTACATGCCAAGTTCATCTACTGTATGTGGAGGTTAAAGCACTGTATAGACACCCTTTGATAGTCCCAGTGCCTTAAGTGAAGTTAAATTTTCTTCCATTTGAACTTTACGTAGAAGCACTGATTCTGTGTTTTGTGTGTGATGCAATCAAACAGACCACCAACCACGTGGCCAAACGGCTTTGAGGATTATACAAAGACATTAGAATGATCATCTCGCTACAGCATAAGAGATTTGTACTATTCAGCTCAGTTTGAAACATATTTCCAACTCTTCCAACTCTTCAATCTTATTCACAATTCTGAGGGCCATTGATTCGCCAGCTTCTTCATCACACACACAAGGTCTTTCAGTTCAGCAAAGCTGTGTTGAACATCCATTGAGACAACACATTCGAGAAGTATTTTTTAACAATGGAACCATGGCAATGCGTTTGGCATGGTCATCCAGATAATATTTCTTACACTGACGAAGGTCAGTGGAATTTCGTTCTCACCTCAACTCTCGGGGGAGATGCCAAGGTCAGTTCTCTATCAGAGCTAAACTAGCCAGTGGATGCCATATGTTAAGTGCATTCTACGTTCAGCTAGCTGAATACCTCAACAGCGACTCACTGACCAACTGTCTCACGTCACTCTGTTTTATTTGTTCTGTTAAGCTGTGACTGATCAATTTTGATAGTTTCTTTAAAAAACAACATCAAATCATTCTGACTGCTGAACATACTTGGTATAGCTTCATAGGTCTATTGTACATTCTGACTGCAACTGAACCTCATTTGGTGAATTCTAGAGGCTGCTTCTTCTGAAACGGCATCTCCCTTACCTCAAAACATGTTTAAAGGCCCCAGTGAAAACACAAGGAAAGAGTAGCACTTGACCCTGGATCCTTGGATGAGTCAGTGGCGAAACCTTACCCTACCCTCATGGCGTGTGCAGGGCCATAAGCAGACATTTCCAAATACCGAGGTCAAACACTGCGTGCTGAACTGCATACTGTACATGTAGAATGTTTCAAACACCTCAGTCAAACTCTTTTTTGTTTTCATTAATCACTGCCTTGAGGATAAATCGGGGGTGGCGTACACATTACCATTGTTGATCATATATCGATTTTCATCATAGATGGATTTAACATTACTGACAAAAAATACCGAGGACATGACCTCTGTGTCCTCAATGGTAGTTACGGCCATGGGTGTGTGTAAAAATTGACATGAAACCTGCTAATGCCACCACATCTGTGCAAGGGGGGTGCAAGCGTTGCATGGGCCTCCTTCTCGTCGTACACCTCCCGGGGATTCATTTGAAAACACGCACCTCCCTGAGAAGTGGAAAACCATCTGGGGACGTTACGGGGGTCGCTGCTGTCTCTTGAGTGAGGCCCCCTCGTCTTTACTTCGCTATATAGTGGCCGTGTGGTAACAGGGATCTTTAACTGGACGATTTTATGTGTGTGGCGAGTGGCAGCACCCCGGCTGACACGCGGGCGGGTTTATGAGTGCCCACACATGCAGAGAGCAGATTGATGTTTTTCGGTTTGGTGTTATGGTTGTGAGGTAGGTGTGGGGTTGAGGAGTGGAGTGGGGGTGGTGGGTGTTCTGTTAGGATTCCTCATTGTGTCTTTGTTCCATATGGTGTTTGGGAGTATCTGGCAGAACAGCTGTAGCCGTGGTGAAGTGTGTGATGTTTAACCCAAGTTTGACTGTGTTTGTTTGTCTTTCATTAGATCTGATCTGAACAGTATGATTTAGTCTGCAGGGCCGGTTCTGGCTTATTTGGTGCCCTAGGCGAGTTTGAGTTCTGGCGCCCCCCCCCCCCTTACCTTTGAAAAAAAAAAATCTTTCTTATACCCAAGACTAATATCCTTAGTAAGCTTAACTAAATAGCATCAAGAACAATAACCGTTTTTCATCAAATGGATTTGTGGTTCTTTTTGACAGGCGACCAACACATCAGATTGAGTCGCATGAAAGTAGCTTCACTGTGTGGTGTGTTGGATGTGATGGTGGTGGGGCCCCCAACCCCAGATGAGAGGGAGGTTATCAATGTGTTTGAATTGTAACGTGAAATTGAAATGCCAGGAGAGTGATACAGTACATTTGCATGTAAAATGCATGTGTAGACAATAAGCCTACCAAGGAGGTCTGCATTGATCTACACTATCTACAGCATCATAAAGCATGGCAGCATAACAATTTTAATAAGCTACACATTTGTGCTGTCTTCCAAACCAATTTCATTTCTGGACTGGAAATAGTGGTGCATTTGTGAGTAGGAGAATGAGAAGGGGGGTATCTATGTGTTTGGAGGGACAGGGTGAGAGAAAGGGAGAAGAGCTGTCACGCTATTGAATTTCATAATATACAAAATATATTAAATAGCCTCACTTGTCTGCTGTGCATGGTTCTGTTACATGATTAATGTAGGCTATGTCATTCTGGTCTGGAAATTAATGTTTTTTTAAGCTTACAACAAGCAGGTAATTCATGTGGATGGAAGGAGATATGGCAGCTAAAATTGTTTTAAACATTGCACCAGTCTTACTTTACATTGCTTGTCAACCTAAGCAAGTATTATGATATCAGGTGGGTGTTAGTGAGTACTGAGTAGTGAGTAGGCTACTAACAGCTACTTTACTGGATTTCATTGCTTGGCATACTTGGCTAATGTTAGCATGCTAACTAGCGATTTCTCTGATCAAAAACAAAGCTCTTTTTCTCTCTAATTCCAAATAGTAACCTCATAACTATTAGGCTTTCCATAATCACAAACGGTTGCTGATTAAATCACATAGTTCCAAAACACCCTCTGAAACCCCTGCATCATGCAATGAGTGGTTTAATGAGAACATAATAATCTCCATCCAGCAGAGCAGCACTACTGTTTGCGCTTGCCCCCTCTGTCTCTCGAGTGAGTCTCCAAATTCAAAATAGATCGCACGCTGTCACTCGTCCCGCCCCCTTTCTCAGAACTGTCTGTTTATTGGTTCACAGACTTCCCAGAGACAGTTGGAAGAGATATTACTATTGGCTGAGGGGCGCTTTGCCGTGAGGAGCGCTTTCGCCACTCTTTGTTGATTGCGACTTCATGAAAAAACTTCATATCGCAAAATTACGCATAGGAGAGCGCCATTTCGGCGCTCCTTCTTCACATGGCGCTCTAGGCAACCGCCTAGGCGGCCTATGCTAAAAACCGGCCCTGTTAGTCTGTGTTGGCCATTAATTCCCAAAGACCCTCAGATAGGGTTTTTTGGGTCACATTGCATGTTTCACTAATTCATAGTTATCCCAGCTGTCTACATCTAACCTCAAAATAGCTACTTATAAATGATTGCTGGTTTAGCCTACTGTTTTGTGAGCAATATTAAATGGTCAGAAAATTATTCAGTCAACCTAAATGTTCAATAATGTTCAACTATTACACTTTATTTTGTGATTCTTGAATAATGTCTACTAACATGGGTCAAAGGGCTGTGATATTGAAATTATGGGACGCCAAAAAAAAATTGGGACATATTGGTGTAGACTACTTCATAATCATATTTACACACTGTCATTGACTGAGGAGAGGATATTTACTTGCATACATATAATTACACAGCAGTTCTGTGAATTTACCTAATGGTGCTGAACACCATTAGATACACAAGAAGAATACTAACGGTCTTTGTAAAACTTTGAATGACCTTCATCATAGAATAGGAACACTCTTTGTTATGTCCTATTTAAACTAGTGTAGTGACCTGCTTTTGCATAGCGAAGTTTTCTACAACAGAGGCCTTGCACAGTAACTTCGGTAACACTTTATTTGACGACGGCGTCATACGTATGACATAACGGTCCCATAAAATTGTCATAATGCAGTCATGCATGTGTCATAAACATTATGTCAATGTCATAAACATAAGTATGTAAGTAAGTAACATAAGTAAAATTTGGTTATGACGAAGACAGGCCTAACAATGTCAACTTTTCATGGCCATAAAACGTTTATGACGTTGGCATTATGTTTATGACTCGTTTATGACACTATTATGACACTGTTCTGACAGTTATGTCACACATATGACGCCGGCGTCAAGTGAAGTGTAACCGTAAGTTTCTTCATTCACCCTGCTACAGGTTGACGAACCAGCAAAATTACGGTATTTCAGAAACATTCCTTCTGTGTGCATTACTTTTAACTATTTTCGGATTATTATTCCATTGAGTTACTTAACTAAAGCAGTAAAGCTATTGCCAGATCGGACATGAATGAAACATAGCCTACATGCTCATTGACGTAGCCAACTGGACAGTTCAGAACATCATCAATATGATGACAGACAAACTCCGACTGGACTAATTACTTGGTTGGTGACAGAATAAATATCTTGGCCTTTTCCAGCAAAGCAGTCTCACCACTGAGAAAGAACATGCCTGGGCATGTTGGTGAACAAGGACTAGTAGCATTCAGGGGAGAAACCTTGGAGTATTTGGTAGTGGCAGGATGTTGAGGCAGATCTATGCTGTGTGTCCGTGTGTGTGTTGTTGTCAATGCATGTGTGTACATGTGTGCATGCATGTGTGTGGGTTTGCATGTGTGCGTACATCTTTGTGTGTGTGTGTGTGAGAGTGTGTGAGAGTGTGTGTGTGTGTGTGTGTGTGTGTGTGTGTGTGTGTGTGTGTGTGTGTGTGTGTGTGTGTGTGTGTGTGTGTGTGTGTGTGTGTGTGTGTGTTCATGTACGTGTGCATCTGTCTGTGTGTGTGTGTGAGGGAGGGAGGTTGGAGCGTGCCACGCAGAGGGTCCGCAGTAGTTCCAACGGCCACAGAAATGACAGCTGCAGGTGGCGGGCTGGTCCGGCACAAGGGCTGCATGGAGGCAGAGCGGCCTGCGCGGCAACTGGCGGCTTAATGCTGAAAGATAAATAATAAAACAACTGTTAGATAAGAACTCTCTCTTCAGGAAAAAAAGGGGGGTGGAGAGCGAGAGAGAGAGAGAGAGAGAGAGAGAGAGAGACGGAGATGGAGGGCAAAAGGGAGAGTGGGGTGCAGGGGTGAAACGCCCTAAACTAAACCCCCCTCCACAGGGCCGGATTAAGATGGGCTGGAGCCCTAGGCTACAGGTTGCTGTGAGCACCCCTAGAATTCAAATTTCATTGCAAATGTACATAGAAAGTGTCATAATTACAAGCTAGGAAGTGAGTATACCTGTCTACCAATTGTACTGAACACAACAGATACATTTTACAAAATTGCATCTTGTCACAATTCTGCAATTTTCCACTTTTGGCCAATCAGGGCCCCCCTGGCAGGAGGGGCCCCTAGGCTGCAGCCATGTCTGGCCTACGCATTAATCCGGCCCTGCCCCTCCCTGGCATGGAGGAGCCTGGTATGGCCTGGCCTGGCCTGGCCGCCCAGAGGTTGGATTGAACAGATGTCACCGTGGACGCTGGCGCTCACGCTTCTGAGAAATGGGATCTTTGGCAGCGGTGATGCCATGTGCCTGGGGATCATGCCATAAGCCCAGGAGCACGTGCACAGGACGCTCTCTGGGTAGCCAGGGCATAGCCGTCCTGCTCCTTAATGTATGGTGTGTGTGCGTGTGTGTGTGCGTGTGCGTGTGCGTGACCATGTTGGTTGAGTGAGAGCGATAGAAAGAGAGGGGTTGATATAGTGTGTGTGGACAGTATGTGTTTGTGTGAGTGTGTGTGTGTGTGTGTGTGCGTGTGTGCGCGCACGGGAGTTGGGTTATGTCTGTTGAGGTGAGCTTTGCATTAGATTAGTGTTCACTAAGGCCCAAGGCTGAAGTGCCCACCCTGATGGTGTACCCTTTCACACTGCTGCACAACAGCATTCGGTGCTACAGGAATGGCTGCCAAGACGGGAAATCTGTGCTGATGTTTCGATTATACACCCAACTTCAAAGCAGAATTTTGTGATTTTTTTTGCGAGTTGGAACTTCGAACGCCTTTGTGTTATACGTCGCATGAAATTTTGGGATTACCACATGTGATTTAACTTTTTCACTCACTTCGGCATTAGATACACATACCGTCCAGTAGTAAATGATATAGAGCTGGAGCATTGCGTCATAAGAATTGATTTCATTCTGCTACACATGTGCATTGCCAGCGTAAAATTGGATCATCATCTTTTTTCCTTTCATTTGCGCTGTAGATCCCATGTAAAATAGAATAGAATACAATAGAATGGAATAGAATACAATACAATACAATAGAAAGCCTCTATTGTACAATGACATGTAATGTTGCTCAATATTATAAAGTGCACACATAATAGTTACGTTGGTACTATAAAATTATTTAGGCGCTTCTGATTGGACGAGACATTCCATAAATTATCCCAGAAAATCCCAATACATCATGGACGTCTGGACTTTTAACAATTAATACTGAGTCTAAAAAACTAGTAGGCCTACTGTATAACACTATAAAACAACAAACTTCTACATAAACTTCTCATGTACTGATGAAAACTGCTAACTGCAAGAAAATAGTGTGCCCCTTCTATCCGTTATTTGCTTACCTGCACAGTAAAACCCTCACAGTGACGCAACACCTTCGGCTCTGCCACACCATAGTAGCTCAGAAAAATGGCTTGTTCAGGTACTTTCAGGTTTCCCCTGGAGCATGAACTCCATCCACTTTGTCGGGAACCAATAAACTTTGAGCATTTCCAACGGTCATGGGTAGATGCGTGTTCAAGGCAGTGACGTGGTTTAAGCAGGGACGTTCTATTGGGACTAAGAAAATGTTTGGTTTAAACTTTGGCTCAGCCTTTTCTGCCTTCGACCATTAGCAAACCAAGGGAGGTGGGTCAACCATGCCGTTTGAGAACGATAGTTGTTATGGTCTTGGTCAGACCAAGTCTCGAAGACATTTGAAAGTCATGATCATCAGGCTACAGTAAAACATGCAGTGCTAATTGAAAACTCAGAGAGTCGACTTAACATCTCTTAGATAGTATTTCGTCCCAGAGTACTGTGTTGAATCAACACTACATGTTTTACTGTGTTTATGATCAATGTTGAATGTAACCATGGTGTATGGACCATGTTGTTTGTGCATATGCATTGTGTGTGAGCTTAGCATTGTTTATTTATCACTTGTCAATCACTCGACTATTTTCATGCCAGCCCATGTAGTAGCGGCGTCCTGAGCTGTCATGTGATCCAACGTTTTTCATAGTGCTATGCTGTTTATGATGAAGTAGTGGGTGTGGTTGTTTTGGGTCAGATCTCTCTCTCTCTCTCTCTCTATTTGCTCCTCATATTCTGTCCATCAACCTTCTGTCTACTCTACCATGCCTGGCATCCTGTGCAGTCAGCAGAGAAACCCAAGCTGCCTCTCTGGGTGAGGGCCCACACTATTGGTATTGCTTTCCCACCATTATCTAAAACAAATGCTTGGGTATTTTTAGGAGCTGTAATTACCCCCATCTCAGCATCCCGGCTCTCAGAAGAAGCCTGGCTAACCCTGTAAATGCAACCCCCCAATAAACAAGACAACCTGCCAACCTGCCAAGTCGCTCGGGAACCCAAACCTGAGACGTGCCTGTCAAGGTTGATGGCGTGGGTGATGCTCTGTTAGGATTCAAAGCGGTGGGTTGTTAAACGGCAGCTTATTTTTCCACTGACAGGTCAGGTGGAAGAATTTATGGACAATATAGCATGGAAGAAGATGATGTTTTACTCATCTCTGGCCGACTGTGTGGGTGAAGCGAGGGGGCAAAGGGTGATTAATAGATGAATCAACAGTTAGCTCAAAAAGCAATACGTAAGATCAATGCATGATCATCAATAAATACCAGATGTAGAGAATATTCAATAAAAGCCTGATGCACTTTTGTATGAACCTGCCATGTGGTCAACATGCTGTCAAGTATGTCCTTCTTATTTCATTCCCTGACTATCTTTGTGCATATTTGTATAATTTTTCGTTACATTTTGTGTATATGTGGAGTTGCATTGGAGTGAACATTCTTTGATGTTGCATGTCTACATTTTAAACCACCACTCTTGTGGAACACTTTTGGTCACCTATGTTAGTTTGTTAATATGGCACATTTAAATAAAATGTCTTGACCTGACCATCTCCAGTTGTTTAGATACGGTACATGTCAGGTGCCTGGTTTTCTATGACAAATATTTATCTCTAAAGGTTAAAGGGACACTGTGCAGGAAATGGTCAAAAAAGGTACTGCAACTATGCTGCTTATTGAAATTGGGCTGCCTATTGCCAAATTTGATCTTTATATGAAAGTTTACTAAGTATTAAACAAACATTTTCTAGTATGGTCCAAGTACAGTCATTTTTGCAGCTAAAAATTGCTATTTTTGGAAATCCACAAGGTTATCTTCCACACACCGCGCTCTTCCGTCTTGTTGGTGCGTCTCTGAAGTAATCTAGTAGTAGGGAATGGATCGCACTCAATTTTTCTTCTTTCTTGTGGTTTTATTTTATTTTATCTTTGCAGGGACTGACATGACAGACGTTTCGGCTGACGTTTTGTGACACTGAAGAAGGCTCTGTGCAGCCGAAACGTCTGTCATGTCAGTCCCTGCAAAGATAAAATAAAATAAAACCACAAGAAAGAAGAAAAATTGAGTGCGATCCATTCCCTACTACTATTTTTGGAAATCCAAAATGGCGGACTATGGAGAAGATCCCCCTTTTCATGTATGAAAAGTGCAATTTTTCCAGTCATAATGAAAACTTAGAATTTGATGCTGGTGGTAAGTATTCATGAAAAAGGTAACATTAGCGAATGGGCAGCATGAATTCTGGAAATAAACAACTAAAAATCTCACACAGTGTCCCTTTAAGGTTAGATTTGGTTACAATTATAACAAGAGTTCAGTTTCCTTTGCATCGAGGTCCTCTGCATGGCCGTTGAAGGCAACCCCCCCCTACTGCACAGCTGTGGGTCTCCCCAGTAACCCCCGACTGCGTAAACACACACATGCATACATATCTGCAGATCCCAGTTGTTAATATGCCCTTATCACACACACACGCGCACGAACGCACACACGCACGCACGCACGCACACACACACACAGATGCATGCACATGTCTATGTGCACACACGCACAGAAATGCACACACACACACACACACACACACACACACACACACACACACACACACACACACACACACACACACACACACACACACACGTCCGTGTACACAAACACACACACACAACGGCACACACGTCCGTGTACACACACACACAGACACATAGACACACACGTGTCCGTGTACACAAACACGCACGCACGCACACAGACGCACGCACGCACACACACACACACACACACACACACACACACACACACACACACACACACACACACTTTTGCCTTGGACCACTAGCACTGACAAAATCTGTCATGTCTCTGTGAGGCCGAAGTGTGCCAGGCAACAGCTGCATGGATTGAGACCCCCCCACCCCGCCACCCCCCAACTCTTACACAGCAACGCGGCCGTCTGCCCATAAACGCAATCCCACAATCCCCGGCTGCTTGGCCACCAGCGGTCTTAGAGGAGCTGACCGCATTGGGGCTCGCCATTCCTTATCAATGCGCTCATTGTTCCCTGACTCCCTGTCCTGTCCAGGCCCTGAACTGAGGCTGGACTCCAGTCAGGGGCTCTATCCTGGGGCTGGGGGCGCCCATCATAAACCATGATCACTGCCTGGATTGGGTGATAGAACAGCCTAGAAGTAGGCCTACAGGATTTCACCTGGGTAGACACAGGCCATAGGATGCTTGTGACAACCTGTGTCACTCCGTCCCTTACTGTAACCCAAAACCTCCAGGCTTGGACTATGGACTCCAGTAGGGTCGACAACAGTCTGTGTAAAAAATACGGGACACCTCATTCTTGTGGCGGACCTTAGGGCCCTCCCCCATAAAAATGTGTATTTCTTAAATGCAATTTCCTACATTTTAACCAACATGTATCCCGTTTCAGCGCAAGACGGAACTGTTTATTTGTGTCTAAATACAGTACGGGACGATTCCATGTTTCAAGGGCCGGTGGGCAACCCTACACTCCAGGCAAGTGGTACACTGGGTGATCTCCACCAGAGATCAGAAGCGCTGGTGTGATTGCATGATACACTAGAACACAGTAGAACAGGGATTGGACACATGCTTTTATTTTCTGGGGCCTTGAAAAGTGGAACTTCCATGTGGCCAATGCAAAATGATGAACATTCATCTCCAGTGAAAGCGTGACAATTTACACATTGGTACACACAATTATGATCTCGCCCATTTACCAAACCTTATAGGCTACAGTAAATTCTGTAAAGTCAGAAAAATATGAACGAAAAATGAATTTGTTTCCACAGATCTGTGTGCTCTGAGTCTAAAAACGATATTTCAGAATTTTACAACAGAGATATGTCATAGGTCATGCTGAATATAGTGTTTTTCCATATGCACATTAGTGTTCAAATGGTTCATAAGTTTCCTGTATACGAGATTGCCAGTCCAGGCCTAGTGCAATGAATATACAGCGTGTAATGTTAAATGATTTCATTTTTTCATAACGGTCCAGATGAAACAGAGCAGAGGACTATATTTCTCCCCATGGCTTAGTTTACCCATCCCTACCCTAAAAATCAGGTATTTCACTTGAAAGTGAAAGCCCACTTGGGAAACTTCAACTCCCATTGTCATACAGCACTCCACAGCACACAAGTGTTCACTGCACACTGCACACAACGAAATTGCATGTTATGCCTCACGCGTGCAAGGGGGCAGCCCCCAATGGCTCCCCAAGGGAGCAGTGCAGCAGGACGGTACCATGCTCAGGGGTACCTCAGTCAAGGAGGAGGATGGGGAAGAGCACCGGTTAATTTCTCCCCCCACCAATCTGGCAGGTCAGGAGTCGAACCGGCAACCTTTGGGCTACAAGTCTAACACCCTAATCGCTTACCCATGACTGCCCGTAGGGACATCCTGCATCACTCAGGTCCTAACCGTAACCCAAACCTGTTTCAAACCCTCACCAAAACAGACTGTTAGACACATCAAACTTTTTACCTTAATGGTCACATAAAGAGTACTATAGGCCATCCAAAATCCTTACTGTATATTCTGCAGTCCCATCTGGTCGAAAAGCTGTGTTTTTAGGGAAGCGTATTGCACCACGGCCTGAATTGGCATGATGGGCCTGCATTCACCTCAGACAGCTAATACTGTTTGGCTCATTCCAAATGGTTCATTAGTTCTATCCATACATACTGCAGTGCTCTATAATGTTGTTTGGACCAAAACAAAAGCAAGTTGTGCCCTGTATAATGAATGAGTATCGTGAATGATTACAGATTCCTGAGGGGCAATGGAATGGAAGGCCTTATTGCGTAAGTGAGTTATGTTTTGTAGCCGGTGACATGGGGGCTATAGGTGTAACTGTCCACCCCCCATTCCTGTAGTCGTTACGTAAGGACTGTGTTGACACAAGGACCCTTGACCTCTGGTATTCCTGGGTGAACTCTGCCATCTCCTCCTCGGCTTGCTCTTGTCAGCAGGCCACTTTCATTGAGGAGGAGCCGCAACGGCACGCATCTGAGAGGTTCCACACTGCTGGAGCTGTGAAGCTGAACACTGCCGAAGGCCAGAGCAGGTGGCGTAAGACAGGAGTGTTGATGCACCGACATAGTGTTCAAAATCAAGGAAATATCAAAGAGGAGACATAAGAGGTGTTGCTCCTGTATATCATTGGCTTTGATTCGCGTCCAGAATAAAATGTTTGATTTAAGATGCTTCACCCTTTAAGGTGGAGTGAATCGGAGCGTGTCGCATGGTCTGCGCACCGAGGCCTTGGATGCTTCGACAGGCATGACTCCTTATCCAGACGGTGCGTTCGGTCTACTTTTTTTATTAACGTTTTATTTGCTCTGAGGGATTCTGTGTGGGCCCGTTCCCTGTACGCAAGGGAGACAGGGGAGGGTAATTTACTTTGTCACGCTCCGAGCAGGATCTCAAGCGGAGCCAGGTTTGGGTTGCCACTCCAGGGAACCTGATAGCTGGCGTGGGTTAGTCGCTGAGGGGTCTGTGCCTGCTTGTGACTGCCCCAGTGAGGGTTGCTGGGGGCTAGACGGAAGGGGGGGGGGGTCTCCTGAGAAACCATAAAGTTCTCTAAGCACTAGGCATGTAGTATGTACTGTATGTATCATTGCACAGAACACATCTTCATTGGTATAGCTCGGATAGTATTAACTAGCCATGAATTCCAGGAAGGAATGCCAGAGAAAGCAGAAATAGGATAACCATCAAGGATCATAACTTAAAGGTGCACTGTGTAATATTTGTAGTAGTTCATTTCCAGAATCCATGCTGTCCATTCACAAATGTTCCCTTTTCACGATTACTTTCCACCACCATCAAATTGTAAGTATTCAGTAAGACATGGAGAAATTACACCTTTCATACATGAAAAGGGGGATCTTCTCCCATGTCCGCCATTTTTAGCTGGAGAACTCACTGTACTTTGGTCATACTAGTAAATATTAACTTATTACTTAGTAAATATCAAGGAAAACATAGAATTTGGCAGTAAGAAGCACACTTTCAAGCAGTATAGTTGCAATGCTTACTCTGACCACCACCTACACAGTGCACATTTAAGAAATAGCCCGATGTATAGTATGTATATGTTTATGTATCATTGAACAGAATACAGCATCACTGGAATACCTTGGTTGTCCTCTTAATAAACCATAAACTAAACACTGGGTATGCATGTACATATACGGTATGTGTCGTACCCCAGAGAGTGTGGGTATATGCATTCCGAGAAGAAATGGTAGAGAAAGCAGACTCAGGCTAACCAGTGATTGATATAGTCTCTCAGGATCGTAATAATAGATTACAAACTATGATGAGGAGAGGGTATCCCCTATGTTCCTGTTCCTCCCGATCTGGTGTGTCTAGGTGAGAAAGACAGTCACCGCCGCATCTCAGATGAGGAAGATATGACTTTGTGCTTTCATTGACTTTTCTTCTGACATAATAATGTCATTTTGTCTCCTGTTTAGTTGGTCCTTATTGTGCTCAACACCAAAAAAACTACTTTAGATGTTCAATTAAAAGACGTTGCATTTTGTAGAAGTGTAATGAACGAGATAATGTGGTCATATAGTTGAAGAATCTCTATTCTCATTTACACCCAACCTTATCTAAAACAACTTATTCATGTCAATTGCCTTTTTGCAATGCAATGCAATGGAATGCCTAATTCATGAACATTTCCCAAGATCTTCCATTATGGATATACGTCATTTTGCAATTAAACTCTTCATTTTTTTCTTGATTACTGCTTAATTTCGTTTTATACCGTTTCTTTTCTTTTGTGGGCTGCTCCCAAACTTAATAGAACTTTTAGGCCTTCATCTTCTACTTCTTCTCTTTCCAGACCAACTGTGAAGGGCCGAAATGTGTTCACGACTCCACGTACAACTGGCACCACCTGGAGGAGAAACATACTATTACAGTCTAGACCATTTTATGAAAATGACCAAAGGCTGAATTCCAACTTGCAGTGGTTAAGTCAAGATTAGATTGAAAGGCCTTTTAACATGTAGAAAATACATTGCTAGTTGTGTTTCTCACTCTGACCAACAGATCCTACCAGCACAATATTGTAACATCATCATGCACCACAGTGATCTATCAAAAATAGCATCTGAGCAGTAGCATAGAATCATAGACATACAAACAAAATTGAAAAATTAAAAGTCCTAAAAAGGCAAAAGAGATATTACTTATTACCTCATCAACCTGGTTGAAGTATTGCACATAGTAATTAGAATGGACTGGTCCATTGAATTAGCTGCAGCAAATACTGTATGGGGGAAGATTTTTACTTTTTGAACCTGGGGTGTCTGCCCTTGCATTCAATATAAAGAGATAAGTGATAGTTAATGATGCTTGCACATGATGTACCGTATGTGGTTATACGCACACTAATTTATTTTGTAAGGGGACAGAACGAGAATTTAGCAACATGTATGTTTGTGTCCGTTGGGCTTTTGGTTACGTCTGCAAATCCATGCTTTGGTGGCCACTGGTCCGCCTGGAGTCCCCATATCAGGCCAACAGCTGGACCCAGAGTGCTCAACATCTGCACCAGCATTGCCCCTCAATGTGCACACACACACACACACACACACACACACACACACACACACACACACACACACACACACACACACACACACATGCGCGCGCGCGCGCGCGCGCAGACACACTAAGCTTACACAATAATAGCAGCATACTTAATAATCTTATTTATGTAAAGCTTTATACTTTCATTTGAAAGTCCATATCTTCATACATACAAGTTTTCACAACAAAAAATATTTTATATTAATGCGTTTGTCTGCAATATCTAATACACAAATCTTTGGCCGGAAAACGCATGGGAAAATAATAGGCTACACCGGTTATAGGCTATAGATTCTGCCAGAGATAAGCTGAATGGAAATGTTTCAGGCGAACCTCAACATCAGGATAATAGCAGGCAATAACAGTGCAAAGGTTAGTACATCTCAAGCGTGATATCTACCCCACCCAGTGTTCACTGACAGAAGTGCGTAAAAAGGGAACATAGCACCTGCCCGGGAGAGAACTGTCCTGCGTAAAAATGGAGAGAAGAGTGGCCCGAGAATTCCGACATAAAGTAAGAGAATGTATTTCATTGCATTTTATGTTTTAAAGTACAACTTTGTAATTTACTTTTTTGTTTTAATTCGGTGTAGGGTCGCTAGCCAATGTTTTGAGCCCCGTACAGGATAGTTTGGACGAATGGCGGAAGGGTTGTCAAGGCAATAGGAAAACTGTCATTACAGCCTAGCAGGCAGTTTTATCGACAGGTGCATGTCGCTACTTTTAATCATCGAGTGGTCGTGTATTTCTAGAGTTTAGAATATCTCAAGAATGATAATGTACGTACATCTCGGTTTTCATTTGTCCTTTCTCCTTCCTCGTCTTTTTCATTTTCTTGTTGTAGTTGAAACCTAACCGGAGGCTGTGGTCCACCTGGTTGATCAGTTAACACAAATGCGAGGAACACACTACATAGAACATTTAACCAATATATTTTGTACACTTTTTCAAATGTTAAACATAATGGCTTCGGTAGGTAGAAGGTACAACACTGTGACGTAACACCACTGACTGACCACCTGCTGTTACGAGTGGCCAAACCTTTTCCAGGTGAATCATTATTAGAGCATCCATCCCACTGTCCAAAGCCTATGGCGCTTTTTTATTCTCAGGCCAGGCATGACGTTGTTCACAATGCTGAGCTATCTTTTAAATATAGCCTACAGTCAATTTGTTAGATAGATAAGCAGCATTTGGAATAGGCCTACCCTAGTCCAAAATGTAGGCAAATTTCATATGGAACATGATACCATTAGCAATGTTAGTCAGCTGTCATCTGTTCTTACCCTCAGAGCCCAACACAATTTGCAGACCAAAAGAGTGCGAGAGTGAGTGAGTGGGTGAAGTGAGCTTTACAAAGGGCAGCTCTGCATAATTTCCTCTGTGTTGGAGATGCTCAGTCATGTGGAAGCTAGTTGGACAATTTATTGCCCTGTAGCTCAATTAAGGATGGCATTTCTATTAGCATTGTGTGAAGAGGAATTTTACCACTGGACAAAAGAGCCTCTCGTCTAGGCTATTGTGTATGTGGTATGTGTATGAATTTGCATAGAAATTAGTATAGCCTACACCTGTCTCTGGTGGTGTTTTATGTAGGTATGTAGATTTCGGAAGGAGTAAGGCAGCAGTCTTTACACATCAATGGATATGTTTGAGAGTGTTCGTGGAAACTGACTGGTAGTAGTACAATCTTTCACTGGGCTCACAGCAGTTTTATTGTATGCATGTTTATTGCTCTAAAGTCCACTGCATCATCATGGCTTGGCTGAAGGGCTGGAATATGTGTTGCCTTGCCTGTCATAAATTCCTAGTGCTTGAGTCACTTATTCGGCCATCCAATATTGTCAGGGTTAAATTAACTACCACTTAAGTAGGCCTACACACATGTCATCCAAAATGGTGTAGCAGGGCCAGGTACGTGTCTTAATGAAATGAACAGATCACCTGTCATGTCAGACAACACGCTATTCACAATTGGTAACTTTTGGATGGAAAAAGTGGAAAAAAAACGAGACTAGACACTTTTTTAACATTGTTTGCTTTACGTTACAATACATTTAATTTCACATAAGACATACTGTATAACATATTACACAAAAACAGAAGGCTTCAGACTAAGCATTGCCCATTAATAGACACTTCATGACACATTACTGAGCACTAAATCGTCACTCTGGGCTCGAACCTCAACCTACCAGTAAACATCAACCAGTCATCTCCAGTTGGGGGATGGCTAAAGGTACAGAACAATTGGTCAGCGCCACCGATACTGTATGAGGCTTCCGGAGGGAGGTTTACCAATGTTCTATCCCGAACACTGTTAGTTGTCATCTGTTACTCACAATTATGACTGGCCTACGCAATGTTGTGGTGCTGTGGTCCCCTGGTGTGAGTGGGTATAGGGGTGGGGTGGTGGTGGAAGCAGGCTGTCTGAGCCGTGTGTGTGTGTAAGGTGACACCTTTCCAACTCACACACACACACACACACACACACACACACACACACACACACACACACACACACACACACACACACACACACACACACAAACACCCCCTCCCCCACAAACACACACACACACACACACACACACACACACACACACACACACACACACACACACACACACACACACACACACACACACACACACACACACACACACACACACACACACACACACTACTGCAAGGCCAATGATGAGGCCAGCAGCTCACAGACTCCCCTAGAAACAGGCCACCTGCCCACGCATGGCACCACAGCAAAGTCTATTGGGAGGAACACACGTGAGGTACACCTGAGCCTCCGGAATTAGACTGTTTATATTCTCTCTTGATTACACACACACAAACACACACACACACACACACACACTGAAGGGACATACGTAGTGTACAGTAAGAACAGCAATGTGCTATATCTGTGATTGGCCGAAACGATTCTTGAAAATATTTCTGGGACAACTCAGCCACCACAAGGTAAGAGTCCGCTTTGCACAATGTCTGCAGTTTGCACTAACTCCCTGGTGTGTTTCTACGTATGTGTGTCTGTGACATGGTGCTTTTAACCGTCCCGAGAGGGCGAGGTCTGTGGAGAATGTGGAGAGAGTGGAGTGTGGCAGAGACTTTATGGCCATGAGTGGGGGCAATATCAGCTCCATTACCAGGGCTATTTGGCGGAGAGCTGATCAAAGGTCACGTTGTGTTGCAGGTGGAGCTGCTGATTGATAATGAAGCTGAGAAGGATTACCTGTACGATGTGCTGCGCATGTACCACCAGTGAGTTGCATCCTACAATCTCTATCTCTTTGCCGTTGCTGAAAAAAAAAACCCAGAAATTACCTGTTTTTTCTATGTATTGTCCAAGATATTAACACATCATGTTCTTGGGCGTAGAAAGTGCCCAATGAAAAAATGTATACAATTGAGCTATTTTGAAATGCTTTATCAGAATTGCAGTAGTATTGGTCTAATTCACACAGTGTTTGCCATTGACAAACCCTTTTTTCCAATGACGTTTGTCATTGAAGACATTCAACAACTGTATGGGCCATAGAGATAACCATGATAGATCATCAAAACGTGTTGTGCATCCTTTCATGTGCACTGCCTTCAAACAACACCTCAAATTTTTATTATTTAGCTTTTACAGCATGTCACAGTGCAGTGTAATGTTGCTCTCTGAACTGAAATGGGCTATCCCACCATAATATATACAGTATACATGTATTTCTCAGTAACACCCCATTGCTATATTAAACAGTCAACAACGTTGTAACAACTTTTAAAAAAAAATATTCTAGCTATCAGTTTTTAGCTCCCTTTTTATTCAAAGTTCAGTGACACAAATACACAGGTTTTCCTCCTAGACATGAATAGATGTAGTATATGGGATAACGTACACTTAGTTAGTCAACATTGTCTAATACAACCCATCAGACACAAAGATCCCTTTGCTTTGAATCCAGGTCTTGCATCACATCAATCAGTACATTAAAGGGGCTCAATGTAGGATTACATACTGTAGTTGGCGCAATGCCGTGTCATGCCTGTCTCAAAATCTATACTGTCATGAAAAAATGGTGTTAAACTAAGCTCGCTGTGAGAATGTTTTTCATCACAGAATGGCAGCAGTTGATACAAATGTGAATATGTATCTGGCGGTATGTAAAGGCATTTTTTCATATGAGGAATGTTTCCCATGACACTCGTTTGGGTCGCAGTGTCAAAAGTTACATGTGGGGTTCTCTGACAGCGGACAGTGAAAGTGGTTGCGAGAGTCATTGTTCACTTACTGTTGACTCAAATAAGCATCGGCTGGCTCGGGACAGTGCTTAATTAAACTCGAATCCTACATATTGCCCCTTTGAGTGTTTATTGTGTGATATTGACCATACCACTGTGCATGATCTTTTCTCATGTCTGTCGAAATGGAAGTCTTTGCACTCCTTGGCTGATTGATGGACACGGAACTCTCTTGATCCTATGTTCTGTCCATCCTACCAGTAAAGATTAGAGCTCAGTGGGATCAATGACGGAAGAGTAGATGTCTTTTCCAAGAGTTTAGTGTCAACTCACAAGTGGGCTGCTCACTCATGAAGCCTTGACGGAAGTCACACGTGCATGCATGCATGATGGAGGATTGGGTTTCCCTCCCCACGCAGCAGCGGGCACCTATAATGCCGCCTGAATGCCCCCCTGGCTCTCACCCCTGGCTGGAGTTTCCACCTGGTCTTTTGTCCCGTTTGGGCCAGCATCTCCTGCCTGATTGGTCGAGGGCCAGCATCTCCTGCCTGATTGGTGGAAGGGCAGAGAGTTTCCACTCCTGTCCAGCCGTCCGAGGAGGCCATTCAGAAAAGACCCCTTTTAGCGCCTGACACTCGAGTCAAGAATGAAATGGCAAGCATTAATGATTCATGGCAGGAATCACAAAGCTGTCCACCAAGTAATAGCTGAACAACTCTGGGGCACATTCTTTATTTTTTTCTTTCATTTTTTACACTAATTTTAGAATTTAGATTTAACTAGATAATGTCCGACATTCAGGTCATTTCACACACATGCGCGTGCACACACACACACACACACACACACACACACACACACACACACACACACACACACACACACACACACACACACACACACACACACACACACATAGGGCTGGGCGATATGGAAAAAAACCAATATCACGATATGGATTACTTTATATCACGATAACGATATATAATCACGATATAGCACAATTACATTCGCTTTCAGTTATTCTCATTTGCTCTTTATTTTTTCATGTCGCAAAACAACCTTTCTTTAAAATGGATCTTTTTATTCTAATTTTTACAGTTACATTAAGTTATAGTCTGTATTGTGACAACATGAAATGTAATTAAATGATATTCAATCGCATAAAATTGATTAAATTACTATCACGATATAAACGATATAGGAGAAAGGTCACGATATACACTTTTATATCACGATAACGATATATATCGTCATATTGCCCAGCCCTACACACACACACACACACACACACACACACACACACACACACACACACACACACACACACACACACACACACACACACACACACACACACACACACACACACACACACACACACACTGAAGTGACATACTTAGTGTACAGTAGGAACAGCATCAACCTATGCAATTATTCATTATAATAGGCATCCATGTTTGGGAAATAGCTAGTTACGTATGTGAAGATGTGAAGAACTAGGTTAATATGGTTTTCCTTGTCATCAAGTGAAGAGAAAATCCGAAGTGCTCAGGGAATTGTTCAGAAAAAATCTTGAAGGTGCTCTTTGGTGTTGGGGAAAAAACAATATCTTGTCAAAAAAGGGAGTCCAAGGCACTCTTCTTGTGGAAAATATTAAAAAGCCTTTATTGAAACATGGCTAAAAGCTTTTTGGTCTCTGCTCCCATGTTTTAAAACTTTTAGCCATGTTTCAATAAAGGCTTTTTGATATTTTTCCACAAGAAGAGTGCCTTGGACTCCCTTTTTTGACAAGATATGGTTTTCCTTGTGTTCAGGGCCATGGACCTCACGGTGCTGGTGGGGGACCTGAAGCTGGTGATAAATGACCCCAGCAGGCTGCCTCTCTTTGACGCCATCCGGCCCCTCATCCCCCTCAAGCACCAGGTGGAATATGACATGCTCACGCCCAAACGCTCACGGTGAGTATGGTGAAGGGTCTTAGGCAGACATGATCCTAAATGTGTGATTTTACAATTTTTTAAAGCATCACATCATTCTACAGTGATCCTTTAAAAAGCTACTCTTAATCTGCTTTGACTTTTGTGTAAAAACAGAAATGTAAGTTTTATTGAAGTGAAGTATACAGTAATGTGAAGTATACAGTAATAAGCATAGTGAGTATGGCGAAAGGCCAGGGGCATTGCCAGATATGACAAAAATGTCAAGTCAAGTCAAGACAAAATGGATAAGGGCTGCAGAAAATGAAGCTGGCTTAGCCATTTTAGACAGTTTATTTCATGACTAAATTATATTTTATGTCAGTTGAAAGCATTGTTTTGCCACATGTTCGTCCTTTGTGCCACCTACACATTATGCTTGGCATTATCCAATAACATCCTTTGAACAAACAGTAACTGTTCCTCATATGCATTGGCTTTTGTGGAGGAAACAACTACATATTATTTTGAGATGCACTGTTAATTGTAATACAAGAATTACTGAACAAATGTTGAACCCTCCCCAAGCGCTGTATGTAGCACATGAATGTTGTGCCGGGCGCACTGCTTTATTTCCACCACTAGGGAGCACCACTACTTTGCATCATCTGGCAACAGGATCGTACAAAACAACAGAGGAGCTTTATGTCCAAGTGTTTTACCCTTCCTCTCTTCCTATGTGTGTTTCCAATGGTAGTAAGCTGAAGGAGGTGCGTCTGGATCGGACCCATCCTGATGGGCTTGGCCTGAGTGTCAGAGGGGGGCTGGAGTTTGGCTGTGGGCTCTTCATCTCGCAGATTGTCAAGGATGGACAGGCAGAGAGTGTTGGCCTACAGGTATGACCTTTCAGAAAACCATCGGTGGATGTTCAGGGTAGAAGACAACATTGTAGCCAAATAAAAGACAAATATTGAAGACAACATTGTAGCCAAATAAGAAGTATAAACATTGTAACCTGGGGTGCCTTGGATTTCTTCTTTCTTCTCTCTTATTTCTTCTAAAGGTTACAATTTTTATATTTTATTTGGTTACAGTTGGAGAAATTTGTAACCTTGAGTGCCTC
Organism: Engraulis encrasicolus; assembly: GCF_034702125.1. Taxonomy (NCBI): domain Eukaryota; kingdom Metazoa; phylum Chordata; class Actinopteri; order Clupeiformes; family Engraulidae; genus Engraulis; species Engraulis encrasicolus. Next base: position 36,584,833 of record NC_085860.1, on the reverse strand, counting down.
AGATTTCTTCCACTCTGAACAAGTTTTAGAGCCCCTACACTGATGAGCACCAAGGAAACTACAGTAGACAAAGAGCCTAAAGCACTGCAATTTCCTGTTAGTTTTTTGAACCATCAGTACATCACTGAATATTATAATGGAACTAAAGATGGAGGGTGATGTGGCTCTGTGGCTAGATGGCCATTCTATTACGCCTGGGACCAGGTTCAACTTCGGTCCAAGATTGTTTCCTGATCCTTCCCTGTCTCCCTCTCTATTCATACTCTGTCTCTCTCACTGTATTATCTGAAGATGATGTTTAGACATGTTGATGTTTTAGAGCAGTGTAGTTATTACATTATTATCACATTACACTTAGCTGACGCCTTTTAATCCAAAGCGACTTACAGAGATTACAGGCAATTGGTTACAGTCCCTGGAGCAATGTGGGGTTAGGTGCCTTTATCAAGGGCACCTCAGCCATGGATGGAGGCGTAGGGAATGGTAAGGGCAGGAACGTAGTATCATCAGGTTTTTTGGAGGGCTGGTCTGTGAACCCTTTGAAGATACAGTATTTGAGAAGCATTTATGGAGCTGTCTCTGTTTGCGTTTGCCAAACTGTTGTGCCAAAGTGGCTGTTTAGGCCATCAGAGATGCTGCTGAGTGGTCACGAACATGCCCGAGGGTAATAGCCATTGGTGATTAAGCTTTTTTAACCACAAGATGTATTTCTGATACTGCCTCGTTATTGTATTGTAATAGGAGAAAGATACTTACTACACATTATCATGTGTTGTCAAAACAAATGGTGAAACTGGGCAAATAGATCTACGTTGGCCAGGTGAATGACAAAATAACAAGAAGCTGGTGTGCCATTGCAACTTTTACCCAACAGGGGGAGATAGAGGTACAGAAAAGGCAGAGCCGTACATAAACAGCTCTGAGAAAAGATATTTAGGAACAAAAATACATTTTAAATACATTGTATGTTTATGTCAATTTTATTCTATGTTATGTTTATGATTTGGATGTTTTCAAGTACTATATTCAAATAGTAAAAAGCCTAAAATGTTCTCAGGGGAATAACAAAAAACATTTTCAGTTATTTTGTACCTCTTTGTCAGCCTGATTTAGTTTGATTGGTTGTGTTGCCTGAGCTGATGGTTATTTATAACCCAATCAATGGAGAGCATGTGTTGGCCATATGAAACAGCCATTCAAATATCCACAAATCCCCCACATTGCACCATCAATCTTGGGGGCGATTGAAGTTCACCCTTCAGTGAACTGGAACAGTGACACTGATGCTGACAACAACGCGATCACAATTTCATAAAGTGAAAGAGATTGAAAGAAAATCAATCAACTTGGTGCAGTGACGCTTTTATGAGGTGTAGGAGTTGATTGGAAGTCTAGTTTCCCTCCTCCCTCTCTCCGACTTCCCCCCACCTCCTTCTCCCCTTTTTCTTTTCATCATTTTTGCTCATGTCATCTCCTCTTGGCTTTGTTCTCCTGACATCTGAGGAAGCATCGAGTGGCCTGAAATGTCACATGATATAAAAAATAAATAATAATAATACGCAATAATAATTAAGAGGAAGTGGAAGCACATTCTTTGTTCTGATGATGTCTGAGGAGGGGTTGAGTGGCTTGATATGTGTTATCTACATGTAGAGAGAGAGAGAGAGAGAGAGAGAGAGAGAGAGAGAGAGAAATGCCTGGTCAATCAGTAAAAATGCCTGGAAAAGTAGTTTTTTATGGCCTACCTTTGTGTCTTTTCTTCTCCTCGCTCCCCGCAGGTCGGAGATGAGATTGTGCGCATCAACGGCTACTCCATCTCCTCCTGTATTCACGAGGAGATCATCAGCCTCATCAAGACCAAGAAGATTGTTTCCCTCAAAGTGAGACGTGAGTCACTCACCACCCCTATTCAACGCACGTTGCTGCACCCTCCTGCCCGCCCTCCTGGCCTTTCAATGCTGTTCCACTTCCTGTACCAATACAACGATTCAATTCAATTCAATTCCAATTAGGGCTGGGCGATATGAAAAAAAACCTATATCACGATATGGGTTACTTTATATCACGATAACGATATATATCACGATATAGCTCAATTACATACGTTTTCAGTTATTCACTTTATTAGCTCTTTATTTTTTCATGTCGCTAAACAACCTTTCTTTAAAATGGATCTTTTTATTGTGATTTTTACAGTTACATGAACGTATAGTGTGTATTGTGACAACATGAAATGTAATTAAATGATATTCAATTGTATACAACTGATAAAATTACTATCACGATATAAATGATATAGGAGAAAGGTCACGATATACACTTTTATATCACGATAACGATATATATCGTCATATTGCCCAGCCCTAATTCCAATTTATTATAGTGTGGTATCACCATAGTATGGTCTCAGAACACTTTACAAATGCTATGATTAATGTTACATAAGATAAAAGATTAAAATATAATAGTAAACAAAAATTACATAAGAAAATAAATGATCAAAGTCAAAAATCAACAATTCTACAATTGGCTAGCTAAAATAATTAGCAAACAAGAATGTTTTCAGCCTGGCCTTAAAAATGTCCACAGAGCCAGCATCTCTAATAAGACGTGGGAGGCCATTCCACAATACGGTGGCACGGAAAACAAATGCCCTATGACCTGTTGATTTCTTGTACACTGAAGGGATACTTCACAAGGGAACAAGGACACAAAATACAAACACGCTTTTCAAAAGCAACACACAAAACACTTGAGCAGAATAGGCACCTATAGAAACCTTACACACTAGCCCGACAGGAAAACCACACAGCAGTGTACTACATTTCAGCTTTGTGCTCAAGGTTAACAAAGCCCAGTGGACTCACGGCTACAGCAGAAAAGCCTTTGTAACTGTATGAACCACAGTCATTGAAATGAACACAATGTACACATAGTCCAAGACACTAGGGCAGCAGTCGGCTTTTATAAATCTATAGCCCCCCATAGTATTTCTTAAGCCACGCTATTGATGAAGTAGACATCAACTACCAGGCTAATCACTACCCTAGTCTATCTCTTTCCTGATGGGGTTAGCTTGCAGCAATACTGGAAATAAAGGAACTTATTTATGGACTCAATCTAACATTTTCATCCTAAATTGAGGTACTGAATTATTAATGGTCATCATTTTCTCTTGCAGATGTTGGCATGATACCCATAAAGAGGCAAGCTCATTTTCATCTCATTTTCTTCCTTTGCGTCCCTGTGATGCGTTTATGCTTATGTGCATGGATTGTAGAGGCCGTGTAATGACTTCTTACTCTCAGTTTTATTAGTTTTATTAGTCACACATTTTCATGATGAACAGCTTTGTTTCATGACAGTGGCTGGTATGGGGCATCTGCATTGTAATTTGTGGTAATTTCTGTGTAATGTCGGCCATGGCTGTGACGTTATTGTAATGTCTACATCTTACCGTGCATGTTAAACAGGGCTGATTTTAAGGGATGCAATATAACACACAGCAGCGAACAGATCTTTTTAGTGTACTGTATATCATTTGATGATTCCAATGGAATTATGCTGTCAGGGCGTATGATAATGAACATATTTCTTTGAAACAAGTAGTATAATTGCCTTGCGTGTACGGTAACCCCCCATCCTATCCTGGGTAAGATGGGGGGTTCATTTTGTTCAGCAGAGTGTAAGTAATATTTCTGTTGTGATGGAAGCTCTCTCTCCCAGATGCGAAATAGCTTAATAAAATGAATTGACTTATGAATGCCACATACTACTGCAACTGACAAACAAGCTGGATTTTTACACATTTACTGAAGTAAAAATATTGCAATGCATCGCAACAATGCATGAATCGCAATTAATCGTAATAGAACACACATTGTGGCATATTGTGATGCGCATTTAATCGTCAACCTTTTGCCTGCCAATATCCACCTCTAATCCTGGGTGATAAATGCCATCTGAATGCCACAGCTCCTCTGAGGACCCCCTGAAGTGGCAGTTTGTGGACCAGTTTGTGTCAGAGTCTGGGGTGAGTGACAGTGACGTCACACGTGTGTGTGTATGTGTGTGTGTGTGTGTGTGTGTGTGTGTGTGTGTGTGTGTGTGTGTGTGTGTGTGTGTGTGTGTGTGTGTGTGTGTGTGTGTGTGTGTGTGTGTGTGTGTGTGTGTGTGTGTGTGCGCGCGCGCGTGAGTGTGTGTGTGCATGCTTGTGTGTGTGAGTGTACTGTATGAGTATGCATGTGCATCTACTGTAGCTTGCATGTACAAAGTATGTGTACTTCTTTATGTGTGCGTTCGTGTGAGTGCCCATGTGTGCATGTGTGTAGGAGTACGTACGCGTGAGTCATTTTGGGATTCAGAGGCTTTGAAGCCCTTTCTTACAAGTATGTGCCTGTACAGTAATGTAAAGTCTATGCTGCTTCATCTATTGCAACACTGCTTCCATGGCTCACTCCTTTTGGATGTGCCCCAGGACAAGAAGAGCAGCGTGGCCGGTCTGGCCTCCATCGCCCAGAAGGAGATCAAAGAGAAGAAGGTCTTCCTGAGTCTAGTGGGCACCACGGGCATGGGCATCAGGTCAGCCTACAGTACTCGAAATAGATACTCACGACACATCTATTCAGCCTACTCTAAATAAATACTCATTATAAAGTACATACTAGAAAGGTCTATTCAGCCTACTCTAAATAAATACGCATTATAAAGTACATACTAGAAAGTTCACCATATCTATTCAGTCTACTCTCAATAAATACTAGAAAGGCCAGCGCATATATTCAGCCTACTCTAAATACTCACTATAAAGTATATACATACTATATAAATATACAGTATAGCCTAGAGAGAGAGAGAGAGAGAGAGAGAGAGAGAGAGAGAGAGAGAGAGAGAGAGAGAGAGAGAGAGAGAGAGAGAGAGAGAGAGAGAGAGAGAGAGAGAGAGAGAGAGAGACTTTACTAATCCCCAAGGGGGAAATTGAGTGCCACCTGGTCATACACACAACACATTGCAGGAAGACAGGACAAATACATAATAAATAAGAGCTAATAAATAAATAAAAACAGTCCATCATAAAAACACACAAAGAATCTCAACAACAATATAAAATCATTAAAAAGTCACTCAGCAGCTGTTGTTAAAAATTCTGATAGCTGCAGGCATAAAAGATCTTCTAAACCATTCGGTGGAGCATCTAGGTAGGAGAAGCCTTTGGCTTCTGCCACTTTTTTGTGATCAAGCTGAACAATGGGTGATTGTCCATGCTCAGTACACTTTTCATCTTCCTCATCGTCCTCTCCTCTAAAATCGGCTCCACTGAATTAAAATATACATACACCTGTGATGGACCCCGCTTTCTTGATGAGCTTATTCAGCCTACTCCTGTCCTCAAGTGACATCCCTCCACCCCAGCACACAACAGCATAAAATAAAATACACAATCCCATGATAAAATGTGTTTGAAATAGGCCTCCCCAAGTCAAAGGACCTCAATTTCCTTAAAAAGAAAAGTCTTGCCCTAAAAATCACCCTGCTGTTTTCCCTCCAGTCCAGTTTGTTGTCTAGGTGGATGCCTAGGTATTTGGTTCCTTTGTCTTTTCAACATTTAAAATCAGATGGGCATCTGCACACCAGCTAACAAAATTATTAGCATACGTTATATATATATATATATATAATATATATACACACCTATATTATAGTATATAGCAGTGGTTCGCAAACTTGAATTGCATGCAATTTCCATCATTCCCCCCTTCGGAGGGTCTGGATGCTTCCGAGCCCCCCCAAGCAACAGCAGTACTCGCGCAGACTGATTTTATAATAATAATAATAATCATAATTGTATTTGTATAGCAATGTGTCATACAAGGCATGTAACTCAAAGTGCTTAACAAATGGGAAAAAAAAAACATTGTTAGAGATAGATTTAAAAGGAGAGGTATAGAGGAGAGGCAGAAAAAGCAGGAAGGCAGAGGAAGAAGAGATAGACAGAGAATGTAGAGTCATAAGGTCAACGTAGGTTAGGACCAGGATTCTTAGATGTGTAAGGTCCATAGTGGCTGGGCCTATCATAAGTCATAGATAGTCACACAGAGATTGGGCGCTCAGGTGCGGCCCCTGGTGGCATCAGGGGTGAGGAAAAACTCCCTTTCGCTTGATTCATAGTTTGTAAGGGGAAAAAAAGCTCAGTGAGGTCTGAGAAAAAAGACCCCCTATAGTCAGGAAGAAACCTCAGGCAGAGACCAGCGGCCACCTAGGGGAGCCCCCTGCCAGGGCTGGTTGCGAGTAGTAAGGGCGCTGCGGCAGCTGGGACACTATGACGCCTTGGCAGCTAGGAGTTGGCAAGGATGAAGAGGTGGGTCTTCAGCTGCTTCTTGAAGGAGTCGACGGAGGTGGCTGATCGGATCTCGATGGGGAGGGCGTTCCATCTCTTGGGCGCATAGCAGGCAAACGCGGCGTCGCCGATCTTCTTCTGCGGGGGGGGTGGGGGTCCTTAGCAGCTTGGCATCAGTGGACCTGAGAGCTCGAGTAGGGTCATAAAAAGAGAGCATGTCTGAGATATAACTAGGGGTAAGTCCATTTAATGCTTTAAATACTGTGAGCAGAATCTTAAAGTCGATTCTGTATGAGACAGGTAACCAGTGCAGGTCTGCCAAGACAGGAGAGATGTGCTCTCTCATTCTGGTTTTGTTAGGATTCTTGCCGCAGAATTTTGAATGAGTTGCAATTTGTCAATTAATTTTTTTGGGAGACCAGAGAAGAGAGCATTGCAGTAGTCTATCCTACTGGTGACAAAGGCATGAATAAGTTTCTCAGCGTCTTGTCGGGGGGCCAAGCCGCGCACTTTGTTGACATTTCTAAGATGGAAAAAAGCAGATTTTGTTATCTTGTTGATGTGAGGCTCAAAGCTCAAATCCGAGTCTATGACCACACCTAGGCTAGTAACCTTATCTTTAATGTGCATGCTTAGGTCACCTAGGCTTGAGTGGAGTTTTGCACGTTTTTTCTTAGGCCCAATGAGCAACACTTTAATTTTAGGAAGTTACTGTTCATCCAATCTGTGATGGCAGACATGCATTTAGTTTGGCTAGGCTCGACAGAGATATATAGTTGAGTGTCATCGGCATAGCTATGAAAATCAACATTGTGCTCTCTGATGATGGAGCCCAGGGGCAACATATAGAGAGAGAAGAGGAGATGATCGCTGCGCTGCGCAGAATCAAAGGAAAGGGGACTGATGAGATCAAACAAAGAGGGACGTGTGTTCATTTCATATGATATTCAAATTCATGACAATTCATAATATAATGTTGGTGAGGGCTTAAAATGTATCGCTTATTTGCAAGACAGGAAATAATTTCCTTTGGGGAAAAACACCCAAAATCAGATGTCACACGCCCCCCCCTGCGATGCCTCCTCGCCCCCCCAGGGGGGCTTGCGCCCCACTTTGAGAAACAATGGTATATAGTATATAGTATATAGTATATATAGTATATTCAAGCACACACACTCGCCCTTACCCATCCACAACCCCCCCCCCCCTCACGCACACACACACACACAATATTAAAAAAGTTTATCATCAAGTCATATAATTAAGTGCAATCACTGGGGTGATAAATGCCATTTTTTCACTTCACGTGAAAAAGTATGAAAACGTAATGTTTTTTAGGTGAGTGGGAAGAGTATGCCATTTTTGGTAGCTCTAAAAGAAAAGGCTGATTGTGCAAATGCTGTGAGCCGACTTGGGAGGGTACAGTTTCCCCAGGTGGTACAGTATATCACAAAAGTGAATACACCCCTCACAGTTTTTGCAGATTTGTGAGTATATCTTTTCATAGGAAAGCATTACAGAAATTTCACTTTGACACAATGATTAGTGACCTTTTAACAACATATTTAACCGCTTAAATTCCTTGCTCACTCAGAAAAAACAAAATACAGCCATTAATGTTTGAACATGTACTCACAAAAGTGAGTACACCCCAGATGAAAATCCGGTAGAGAAGGGGCTGTGTTTGCTCGAATCGTCTCGAAATGAAACGAAATGAAAAGGGATGAAAAGGGAGGTCATCAGTGTGTGTTTCAACCTTTTTTTTGCATTGAACTTTTACATTTTGAGTCTGCATCTGGCTTAAATAGATTGGTGTGAGATTTGAATGCAATCCTATGGAGATTATCATCTGCTTCAGTAGTCACAGTGCATGTTGACAGCATTCATGCATCCCCAAACCATGTCAGTCCCACTACCATGCTTGGCTTTTGATAGGATACACTTTTTTTGTAAAACTCACTTGTTTACCACCACACTTGCTTGACACCATCTAAAGCAAATTGGTTTATCTTGGTCTCTTCAGATCACACGACATGGTTCCAGTGATCCATATCCTTGGTCTGTTCATCTCTCTTGAGACCAAGATAAGCAAATTTGCCTTAGATGGTGTCAAGCATGTGTGGTGGTAAACAAGTGAGTTCTACAAAAAAAGTGTATCCTCTCAATAGCCAAGCATGGTAGTGGGACTGACATGGTTTGGGGATGCATGAATGCTGTCAACATTGGCAATCTGAAATGCACCTAAAAGAAACATGCATGTCAACATGCACTGTTACTACTGAAGCAGATCATGATATTCTCCATAGGATTACATTCAAATCAAACACCAATCTATTTAAGCCAGATGCAGACTCAAAATGTAAAAGTTCAATGCAAAGAAAGGTTGAAACGCACAATGATCACATCCCTTTTCATCCCTTTTCATTTTGTTTCATTTCGAGACGATTCGAGCCAACACAGCCCCTTCTCTACCGGATTTTTATCTGGGATGTACTCACTTTTGTGAGTACATGTTCAAACATTAATGGCTCTATTTTGTTTTTTTCTGAGTGAACAAGAAATTCAAGCGGTTAAATAAGTTGTTATAAGGTCACTAATCATTGTGTCAAAGTGAAATTTCTGTAATGCTTTCCTATGAAAAGATATACTCAAAAGTCTGCAAAAACTGTGAGGGTGTATTCACTTTTGTGATATACTGTAGATCTGGTGGCTCTGCCATTGTGTTCAGAGTAGGGTTGGATATATAAGGAAGTACTCCATGGCAGATTCACATCACAGCATGTGCACGTGAACCCATTGCCGAAAGGCTCCCTGACAAGTCCTTTGATGTCTGTCATGTGTCTATACATATTTCACAGCATCTCGAGCGGGCCGAGGCAGAAGCCAGGCATCTACATCAGCAATGTCAAGCCAGGCTCTCTCTCAGCAGAAGTAGGCCTGAAGGTAAAGCATATGCCTGTTGTATCACACCCGGCTAGAAGAGTCTCCATGCATTCACCACATTAAGAACATCCTACTGCAGATAAATATACATGTGATATTAATTTTTATGTGTGTGTGTATTCATGTAGATATGTTATTATCATGTGTTTCATACAACGTGTGTTGTACATAAAACATGAGATGTGCAGACGCAGCTGTATCTTGCATCAAACAACTGCTGTGTGTCTTCTACCTGTGTAAAGATACACACGTCAGCCAAAAGTCCATGCAGCATTTCCAGTATTTCCATATGCCCTTCTAAATTCAGGTGAAACCCTATTTTGACAAGAACTATAAACAAGAGCTATTTGATTTTTTATTTCTCCTTTATTTTACTGGGGTAAAACACATTGAGGCAGTTGCCTCTTTTTCAAGTAGGCCCCAGCCAAGAGAGCAGCAAAAAAACACAAAACGCACTCCATAGGACTCACAGTACCGACAGAAACAAACAAGTCACAAAAGACAACGTATCCACAGACAGCAAAGCATGATTTTCCACAATGGGTCTCTTTGTGTCTGTCTGTGTACTGTATGTGTATGCCTTGTTTAGGTGGGTGACCAGATTGTGGAGGTCAATGCAGTGGATTTCACCAATCTGGACCATCCTGAGGTAAGGAATGTTGCTGTGGAAACCAATTTACAACGCAGTCCTATTTCAGATGCACTGACAGTACTGTATAATCCCATATGGGATTATGTGTGTTTATGGAAATTATGCAAACAACTGTAGTATATGGAACTATCCGCTTGTGTTACCTTACAAGTAAGGTATGTACAGTAAAATCTTCTGTTATTGATTAGTGAAATGTCTTATTTTCTTTGCAGGCAGTACGGGTGCTAAAGAGTAGCAGAAGTTTGACTATCACAGTCCTCACTGGTGCAGTAAGTGTCTCATGAAGTACATTAAGTAATTAACCATCCCATTATCCCATCTTGAGTATCCCACTCATACTGAAGTCTTGTGTGAATTGTCACTTTTGCACCATGTACTGAAGTGAAGTATTTTGTGCATGTTCCTCTCCAAATGATCTGTTTTCCTGCATTTAGAATAGTTCTGCTTTGTGCCAGGCTGCACTGACAGAACTATCTAAACTATTGATTAGAAAGTACTAAGAAACGTGTCTTCTCTTCTCTTCTCTTCTCTTCTCTTCTCTTCTCTTCTCTTCTCTTCTCTTCTCTTCTCTTCTCTTCTCGTCTCTTCTCTTCTCGTCTCTTCTCTTCTCTTCTCTTCTCTTCTCTTCTCTTCTCTTCTCTTCTCGTCTCGTCTCGTCTCGTCTCGTCTCGCCTCGTCTCTTTTATGCAACTTGAAATATCTTCCTCAAAATGTCGTTTCTAATGAAACCTCTGGCTGCACAAACACATGTAGCATGAATGAAACATCCATTTAACCCACAGTGACATGTCATTTGGTTTATTTAGTGCTTTCCAGCGCAGCTAGCTGTGAAACCACAACTCATGAACCTGATAACCCTGTCTCATTTGTGGATGTGGGGGAG
>NC_085860.1:36551518-36571518 GCF_034702125.1 Engraulis encrasicolus | reverse complement strand
GAAGAGGACTGGGGTCCACGAGACTCCCCTCAGCCCCCCAAGAAGACCCCGTCTCCAAAGCCCCCCGCCAGCCCCTCACCGCCACGGGCCAAGTCCAAATCTGGTATGACTTGCTCAGCAAGAGCCATCTCCCTCCATTGCCACATAGTACTTTGCACGTAGCTAGTGTAGTTCTCTATTTGACCTGGAAATGTATGATGTATAATACTGTTATTATGCATCCATTTTCAATATACTGTATTTCAAAGTTCCTATACAGTTAATGTTGCGGTTTTAATTCAACACTTAGGATCTTAATCTTGAATTACTGCACAGAGTAGGACTATCTACCATAGATGACTGCTAAAATTGACACTTAAGTGTTGAATTAATATCCAGCATGCTGTCTCTTCAGATTGAAGCCTTTCTTTACAAGTTTGTTTTTTTATAAGCAGTATTAACATGTACTGTACATTTTAGGATTAACATTTATTTTAGTCACCTCAGCATGTTTGCCTATACTTTCATTCTTCTCTTCTTTGTGTGCGTCCTTTCCTGTTTCTTCTTCTCCTCCTGGTGTGTCGTGTGTTCGGTTTCTGCCATCCTGATGCAGACGATGAGGATGGTGATGACGAAGACGAGGAAGGTTACTATGTGAGTGACAGATGTTAGAATTAAAGGGGACTGGCACGGATTCAACAAGATTTCATGTGACAACCAAACACCAGCTCACTGGGTGGCCCTCACACCAGAACAGATGTGAATGTAATTCATCGTGGCACAATCATCAAAACAAACCTTTTTCGTTTCGTTTGTGTGTGTGAGTGGGTGTGTGGGTGCCCTTGTGTCGTTTAAGGGTCATGCTGAACTTCTCTCTCTCTCTCTCTCTCTCTGTTCATACAGTACTATATTTTTGACAGTGCTCGCTACTGCATGCTTTTACGGTAGCACTGTATGTGCCTTTACAGTCATGTGATGCATACCGTACTTACCGGTATGAGTTAAGTGGTGTAATTTACTGCATCCATTCTGCTTTGTAGCTTTCGACTGGTTTTACAAATACGAAGGAAAGCTTCCCTCTCTGAAAAAGGTACACTCTGGTTGGCTTGCAGCACTGTGTGTGTGGTGTGTGTATGGAGATGACCTCTAATATTTACGTCTCGGTCCCCATGATCTGGATTGACCTATGCGTTGTTTGTTGTGCTGTGCTGTTTTACCTAAGTAGGCGATGTGCATGAAAAAAATGTTTGTTTTCCCTAAGCAGTAGTCATGCATGGATTTGAGGTTGCAGTGTGAATCGAGTTTCATTTTCTCCAAGCAAACAAAATCTCTACCATCTCAGTGATAGTCATGGACAAGCGGTTAGGAAGTCAGGCTTTGCCAAGGGTTGCTAGTCTGACTCCTCACAACAGCTGGTGGGTATGGGGAAGTGAATAAGCAATGTCCCCTATTCTCCTCCTTGACTGAGCTATCCTGGTACCCCGAGCCAAAACTGCTTCCTTGGGCAGCTGCCCCTTTGCACGTGTGAGGCATCAATGCAATTCCGTTGTGTTTGCTGTGTGCTGTGGTGGTGTGCTGTGTCATAATGACAATGGGACTCTCCCCTGTGGAACCGTCATGCGCTTTGGGGTGCTGTCCCCTTGCGCGTGTGAGACATAAATGCAATTCCGCTGTGTGCACTGTGTGCCGTGGTGGTGTGATGTGCTGTGTCACAATGACAATGGGACTCTTCCCCCGTGGAACTGTCATGTCGCTGTCCCCTTGCGCGTGTGAGACATAAATGCAATTCTACTGTGTGCCGTGGTGGTGTGCTGTGTCACAATGACAATGGAACTCTTCCCCCATGGAGCCCTTCATGCGCATTCATGTTGTTAATGGACGACAACAGAAAGGCAAAGAGAAGAAGCAGAAGAAGAAGAAGGCGTCCAAGCAGGACTCCCTGCCGTCCTGGAGGAACAAGAAGGAGATGGAGTACGAGCTGAACCTGGCCCAGGAGAAGGAGGAGATGCACGAGCGAGAGAGGCAGCTCAAAATCAACAGGCTGGTGCAGGAGGTATGGTATGGAGAGCTGTGTGTGTGTGTGTGTGTGTGTGTGTGTGTGTGTGTGTGTGTGTGTGTGTGTGTGTGTGTGTGTGTGTGTGTGTGTGTGTGTGTGTGTGTGTGTGTGTGTGTGTGTGTGTGTGTGTGTGTGATGCACGAGCGAGAGAGGCAGCTCAAGATCAACAGGCTGGTGCAGGAGGTATGGTATGGAGAACTGTGTGTGTGTGTGTGTGTGTGTGTGTTGGGGGGGGGGTGTTGTGTGTGTTAATGTGTGTGTGAGATGCACAAGTGAGAGAGGCAGCTCAAGATCAATAGGCTGGTGCAGGAGGTATGGAGGCTCAGAGTGTGTGCGTGTGTCCGTGTGTGTGTGTGTGTGTGTGTGTGTGTGTGTGTGTGCTTGTGTGACCCTAAGCTAGACTACTGCAGGAGGTATGGAGAGTACACGTGTGTGTGTGTGTGTGTGTGTGTGTGTGTGTGCGTGCCTGCGTGCGTCCGTACATCTGTGCGCGCGTGCGTGTGCAATTCTAAGATAGACCTGTGGAGGGGTATGACCCTGAGCTGAGGGCACACATTGCATGTGGGTGTGGGTATTTGTGTTTGTGTATGTGAACATGAACATGAACTTGAAGATTCCTTCAAGGCTGCCGGAGGGGTAAAGAGGGATCAAGGTTCCTGATGGAGTGGGATGTGATGTGAATGGTAAAGGACCTTTTTATTCTGGCTGCCTTTATCATTTGAGAGAGGAAAAAAACAGATATGTGAGTCAATGGATTGAGTCAATGGTGTGAGTCATCTGGATTGTTTGCCTGTTTGCCTGGCTTTAGAAGGTCTTTGACGACAGCAAAATGTTTGTGTGAGTGTGTGTGGGGCTGTTGTCTTGAGTGGAAGTACAACATATCTCAGTCTCAAACACAAGCAGGTAATTGGAGTGCTTCTGGGTCTTCACCTTTTTCCTTGTCCAGGTAGACAAATGCTGAGTCACTCAAGGTTGCATTTTTTTACTTTTTTATTTGGCTACAATGCCTACTAGAGGTGCTCCGATTGCTCGGCAGCCGATCATGACCGGCCGATAATGGCCAAAAATAGCCTGATCGGTGATCGGAAAAACATGCCGATCAAAAAACCGATCCAGAGATATTAAATTCCTCACGCAACCATTTTGCCTTTACACCTGGCGCTGCCTGCATGTAGCCTAGGTGCTGGCTCTGCACAGCTGCTGCACCAAAATAAGGCATCTTTACCTGTCTTTAACTTTTTGGAATTCCTTCCTTCATTTTCACCATTTATAATCATATAATCTGCATCAACAATGATCTGATTTTCCGATCCATGCGCCGTTTACATGACTTGTAATTTGAGAATGACGTGTCAGTCTCGCCATGTTCGCTATTTTGAGTTACAGCCTGTCAGCACGCAACAACTAAACGTTTCCAAAACAATCATCAACGGTATTGTTTTTAAAGTTGTAGCCTAATGGACAGTCAGGTCATTCGTTTGTAGTCGCTGCAACACCGAACAGAGGGAGAGTGGACGGTGTGAAACTCAATGAGTCTGTGCAGGGAATTCTACAATCTATGACAGTGTTACAGAGAAAGAGCTTTCCTCGCAGACACGCTGTGTTGTGCGTGTTGCCTGTTCTTTCAAGGGAAGTTTTTTTCTTGTTTTGTGTAGGCCTATGTAGAATCTCAAGTTTTTCAGTCACAATGTAATTTGCGATAGACTACTTCTCGCCAGTTAGCCATTTTGCGTTATAACCTGTGTAGTTGCCTCGGCCAGCACGCGACAAGTTCACGTTGTCCGCACAAGCATGCCAACGTTATTGTTTTCAAAGTTGTAATTGACAGTCAGTCGATTAGTTTGAAACGCCAAACGGCGACAGGTGAGGGGAGAGGGAGAGAGCTCAGACTCAGAACGGTCGCGGAGCACTGCAGCTGTGGACAGTGAGTGACAGAGAGGGGAGGGGCTCTCCTCACGAGGCTGCTCATTTAAAGCGACAGGGTTTTTTCTCGTATGCAGAAGACGAGAGACTGAGATCCAGGTGTCTGAGCTTCAATTCAATCTTAAATAGTTTAGTAATTATATGCAATGACTTATAAATTGATGTAATGTTTCAGTTTCAATTCAATCTTAAATAGTTTAGTAATTATATGCAATAACTTATAAATTGATTAATACTGTAGACTTACTTGTAGGCTATATTACCAACACTAGTCTGAAAGAGCTGAAAGATAATAATAATAATAATAATAATAATAATAATAATAATAATAGCCTAATAATAATAATAATAATAATAATAATAATAATAATAATAATAGCGTAATAATAGGCCTACATTGTGAAAGCAACATGTGCAAATTAAGATTGATTGGTTTATGGGCAGAAATGGTATTCAATAAGGTTAATTAATAGGCTATTAAAAAAATAGGAAATAATTTCTGTGATCGGCAATGATCGGTGATCGGCAGATAAAGATTTTTGGTGATCGGTATCGGTGATCGGGCCAAAAAATGGTGATCGGAGCACCTCTAATGCCTACGCGTTTCGGCCCTTATGGCCTTCTTCAGGGCATAATACGAAGAATGTACACTCTGAAGAAGGCCATAAGGGTCGAAAAGCGTAGGCATTGTAGCCAAATAAAAAAGTAAAAGATTGCAACCTTGAGTACCTCAGCATTTGTCTACCTGGACCATATCTCAGTCTCATTCTACAGTTGGAGTGTTTCTTTCACTTGCATATGCACTGCACTCTGTGACTGTGTGTGTGTGTGAGAGAGAGTCTGCATGAAAGTTTGCTGTAAAAGTAATGATACACAGGACAACTTTCCGAACAATGTATCTGGGCAACAACACAATTACCTCCTAATTTCCTAATAAAATGAAACAAAAGTTGTCTACTGCTGATCACGTTCTCTTGATACAAGTCTTGATACACTACAGTCATGAACCGTACAAATCTTAAAGTACTGTTGCCCCAGCAACACATTGCTGAAAAAGTTTTCAATTCATCCATTATGTTAATGGATTAGCAAGCGTCACACACACACTGGTGCGCCCCCAGGTGTCCGAGACGGAGCGAGAGGACGTGCAGGAGTCGGCCCAGACCCAGTTCTGGGTGGAGAAGCTCTGTCAAACCAGACTAGAGCACATCACCGGGGACGAGGAGCTAGAGGTGATACGTGTGTGGAGTTGCATGCTTGCATTGACTGCATGGTGCTGTTAGTTAGTTAATGGCATTGGATTGAAGTCCTGTTGATGAAGGACAATAGTAGGTCATTAATGGAGCCTCTGCTGTGGCAGTAGTCTGAATACAATAGATTTGGTGTGTGTTTTTGTGTGTTTTTTTGTTGAGACATAGTGAATACGATAGCTTTGGTGTGTGTTTTTGTGTGTTTTTTTGTTGTTGCGACTGACAAGACAGTGAACAGATATTGGTGGTCAAATATAGATCTAATATCATCGTTTGACATTCTCTCACTGAGTAATCTTGAGACCATGCCTGAAAAAGAGGTGACTCTTCCGCTTAGTTATGCCTGGCTATGACTCGGTGTGAAATGCAGCGGCAGTTTGAAAATGATTATTATTCGTAATCATATTGTAAATATTGTCATACTTAACAAAGGACAGCCATTGGCAGGACGATATGACATAATGGCCTTGGATAACATTACACCCATACAGTAATTGTAGTTTCATTTATTTCTTTGTGCCGTCACAAAATAATGCCAGAGCTTCTAAATACCATTAAAACTAAAACTAACAAATTTAAATATCTCATGTTTCACACAAACTTTCACAAAATTGCTGCAAATTTCACTACAAAGACCATTTGTTTACGTGGGTTTTCAGCAAAACTGGAAATTGTACCCCTTTTCTGTTGCTACAATGGCGACCCCAGGAATAAGGTGGATAGCTTGAGTTGATTGATGAGGTTGTAGTATTGATGTACATTGCAGAGGTTTCGTTGTGCTTTGTTGAGGTCCGGTGCAGAGGTTTCAGAGGCTGGCTGTGTTGCTGTGTGTATATGTCCCGTATGTGTGTAGATGTCGTCCCCAGCCTCGTCCCCTGCCCACTCGGTGTCCACCATGCGGAGGTTCCCCGGCGGCCAGATGGCCACCACCGACCTGGACGACATCCACCTGGACAATGTGGACAAGAGCCTGAGGCAGCCCCTGAAGAGGCTGACCCCCATCCAGCCCGCCAGCAACCCCTCGCCTCCCCCCTTACCCATCCCCCCGACCTCGCCTCGCCTCCACCCCACGGCCCCCATGCCGCCCCCTCTCAACCCTTACCCGCAGTCCGCCTCCCCTCACCTCATACTCTCCGTGGCCACGCTGCCGACCCCTCCCAACCCGTACGACGCCACACCACCCTCCCCGCACCCGACCCACAGACCCCACCGGCACCCAACCAACCTCCCGCTCCCGAAACGCGGGTCCCCCCACATGGACCCTCCGTCGGCCCGGCTGCCGCCCCCTCCGCCCACATCACGCAGGCCGCCACCGCCCCCTCCGGGTCACCCCGTGCCACCGCCCCCGAAACATCCGGGCCACCCCAGGGGTCCGCCTCTCTCCGGGTCGTCGTCTTCTTCCTCCTTGGCCCCCTCCCCCTCTCTCTCTCCTCCTCCTCCACCACCGCCACCTCCACCACCTCCGCCACCACCCCCTCCTCCGCCGCCGCAGCATGCCGACGAGCGCTTCACCTCGCCGGGCTACTCGCGCGCCGCCAGCCCCTCGGAGCACAGCACCACTGCCTGGGAGACCTACGGCAGGCAAACCCCCAGGGGTGGCTACCACCCGCCCAGCCCGCCCAGTGATCGCTCCACCCCTCCCAGTCCCACGGTAGATAAGAGATGTTGCGGGTAAAACTTGTATTCATTTGAATCTACTGGCACAATCATAAAGGGTTGCAATGAATTTATAGCATTATGCATGACATAACCCATTACAAATACTCATGACTTGTACTCGTGAGGCCATGATGAAAAAACACAATTTTACCTTCAAGCAACACTTGAACTGATTCTAGTTAGCAATACCTAATTTCAAACATTTGTAAGCATCATCATGAACGCAACCTTTTATGACTGTCACATAGTCTTTTGAATACAAGCTTCATAGAATTTCTTATGGAATTCTTTGAGTGAAAACATGTGTCCCTCACACATGTACTGTGTAATGTATTGTACATTTTCGTGTGATCCTGTACCAAGATCACTCTATAGTGTGCAGGTGTGATAATGAACTATCCTTTCCAGTGTAGGGTAGTGCTTATTTTAACTCAAACTCTACCTTGATCTGTTTGTGTGCTGAATGCTTTGGAGGTCTCTCTCCTCTCTGGCAGTGTGCCATCCTCTCTGTCTGTGTGTGCCTATATGCGGGTCGTTTGGCAACATGTATGTTTCTAACCTCCAGCCTTGGTTGCGTAACCTAGTTAGTAGGCATGTGAGTCAGTGAGTCGTGAGTGAATTGATTTTGTGAGCGTGTAGCATGGTGTTATCTGCGCTGGATGAGGAAGCGCTGGTCTACGTGTGAGTGCGAGGGGTGGTTGGCTGGTGTGGGCACGGAGTGATTGGCGGTTTAGTCATGCATGTGTGATCATGTGGGTGTGTATGTGTGTGTGTGAGAGGGAGAGAGAGAGAGAGAGCCTGGTGTGTGTGTGTGTGCGTGCGTGCACGTGTGTGTGGGTATGTGTGATTGTGATGTGTGTGCGTGCAGTACTGCGGGTGTTTGAGTGTGTGCGTGACTGATGGCATGTGTGTGAACGTGCTTGCATTAGTGTGTACAATGCGCACATGCGCTTGTTTGTTTAGAATACGCTTTCCTCTGCATGTGTGTGTGCATGCTTTTGTGTGTGTGTGTGTGTGTGTGTGTGTGTGTGTGTGTGTGTGTGTGTGTGTGTGTGTGTGTGTGTGTGTGTGTGTGTGTGTGTGTGTGTGTGTGTGTGTGTGCACTGTGCACTGTGCACTGTGCACTCTGGTTGGACAGACCTATTTATGTGCAGTACTGTGTGATTCAGGTATTGAGGAGCATATCCCACGGGGCCAGAATATCCACATCCAGCCACCCTGTGGTGAGTCCACAACTCTGGCAATGTACTGTGTGTGTGTGTGTGTGTGTGTGTGTGTGTGTGTGTGTGTGTGTGTGTGTGTGTGTGTGTGTGTGTGTGTGTGTGTGTGTGTGTGTGTGTGTGTGTGTGTGTGTGTGTGTGTGTGTGTGAGTGCGTGCCTGCCTGCCTGCGAGCCTGCGTGTGTACGTATATGCGTGCTTTTACACAAACGCCAGTGTGGCTGCTGTTCCTCTGTCTCTCCATGTGAAAGAGTTCCAATTAATCTCACATTATCTCAGCGTGATTCCTCAGCCAGTTTTATTTTGCTTTGTGGAGAGTTGAAAAGATTGAGCAGAGGCACTTGTTGCCACCAGCCTGGCTAGCAACATCCAGTCAAAGCAGATGATGTTCTCTTCTATTCTGCTGGTAGTATTGCCATGGTCGTACTGCATTCTGACAACTTTCTGGTTGCTACATACAGTTGTATAACAGATGACAGAGTGACCATCACTAGGGTTGTGGGTGTGTTCTGACTGACATGCCAATGAGCCTGGCTCTTTGGTGTAGCGGTCAGAGCCCCAGTTTACTACCCCAGAAGGTCTGGCTTTGAGTCCTGGCTGGGCAACTCTACTTCCCTTCATTCCAACAATATATTCTGCCTGTCGTAGTTGACCGATTATCTCTTTGCACGTGACAAATAAACATCCTTTAATCTTTGTGTTGTCCTAGTAACAATTTTGGTTTACATGAAACGTGTTTTGAAAGCATGTTGGGTACTGTATTCTCCTGGTGTTTGGTCTCCTGTGTGTGTGAATATTGCATATGTGTGTTTGTGGTGGTGATGTTGCTGATACTGGCTGTCCTGTAGCAAATCGCCCCCAGCCCCCCCACCCAGAGGAGGCAGCTGAACCCCATCATGTCCAAACCCGTCATGCTGCCCCCGGGCACCCCCCACAAGACCACACAGCACAAGGAGGGCCTGGTAAGGGCTGTGTCAATAGTGTGTGTTCGTGACAAGTTTAAAGGTCTATGGTGTGTTTGTGATTGGTGTGGTGTGGTGTGGTGTGTTGTGTGTATTGCTTTTTTTGAGTACGACACAGTTTTCAGAGTACGACATCTTCACATGGAAGTCATGATTTTTTTTTTGTGTGTCACAGAAAAGGCCAGGCAGTGTACAGTGGTGCCTTTAATGTAATAGAGTTCTGAAAGGAACCAGATCTTGTCACTTTAATGTTTCTTTTTTGGAAAGAATCTGAAGAATCAGGAATTTGAAGTAGTATCTGTGTCCATGTCTAAACCATATGTTTTATGCCATGGGGGGACCTGATTGGTCAAAAGTGAGTAGCAGAATTGCAGAATTGTGACAAGATGCAATATTAAAAACTTCATCTGTCATTTTGAGTAGAGTTGGTAGACATGCTATCCTTAATTCTTAGCACATACCGTAATTATGAAACTGTCTTTGTACATTTGTCGCGAAATTGGCTTTCTGGGGGGCCACACTGCAACCTGTAGCCTAGGGGACCCAGGCCATCTTAATCTGGCCCTGGGTGTAGCAGAACATACACAGAGGCCGGATCATGTCATAAATCTGTATTGGGCACATAAAACAAAAACAAGCCTGTGTGTACAGTCCGTGGAGAAAACGGATGAAATGTTTCCGCATCCTCCAGTCCCTGAGAGATACAGATCTTGAAGCTTCTGCTGCACGAGTAGATTATCCCCACGGCACACGGCTTTGGTTCATAACAGAACCGGATGGATCCCAGTAAATACACAGGTCTTATCTGTGGCACAGCACAAGGCTGCTTTTATTGGACTCCAGTGAAAAATATCAGAAGAAGTTGTTTTTTTAACAATAAAGCCAATATCTACAGTAATATCAAGGCAGCCCCTGTATTTAGTCATACCAAGGTGCTGTGACCTCAATACATTTCTGCCAGAGATTCAAGAGGCGCACAGTTATTGCTCAATTATCTGTTCTTTGCTCAGGTGTCAAGGTGAAACATAACATAATCATCATTCCTTCTTCGACTGAAAATATTAGGTGTGTGTGTGTGTGTGTGTGTGTGTGTGTGTGTGTGTGTGTGTGTGTGTGTGCCTTCCTCTTCAGTAGCAGTCTAATAGTGCACTGTTGTGGTTGTCCATTGTCCCCTGTTGTGTTTTCCACCTTCTAATCATCTGTGGATGTGAAATACACCACCCACCCCAATCATAGAGCACCAGGGAACAGCTTCTTGTTTGTACAGACAAATAGTCACTCAAATCACTGATTGGCGTAATGTGGGCCCAGATTCTCCTTGCCTTGCACTATCTCTCTCTCTCTGGCTTTCTCTCTGTCTCTGTCTCTGTCTCTGTCTCTCTCTCTCTCTCTCTCTCTCTCTCTCTCTCTCTCTCTCTCTCTCTGTGCCTCTCTGCCCCCATCTCTTTCTACCCACACAGCGATACACACACACACACACACAAATCAAGTTGTTGTATTCACTGCGTGCCTGACTGTTGATTAATCTGATCGTGTGTTGCAGCCGCCGGAGATGCTCAAACGGATGGTGGTGTACAACACATCCTTTAAGTCCAAAGATCCGACATCCTTTAAGTCCCCCAGGAAACAAGTAATTCCAACTCCACAGCTCTCTGCCTTTCACAGCCCTCTCTGTCAAGCCTCAATGGCAGCCATGTTTTACCCCCTCTCTGTCAAGCCTCAATGGCAGCCATCTTTTACCCCATGTCACCTCAAGGGCTGCCTGCCACCTGTCCTGAAGTATTTATGCTTGTCTTGGACTGGATTGCCCTAAACTGGCTGTCCTTCAAGATAGCACTTTCACTCTCCCTTCAAGACAATACTTTCGATTTTTTTTTCTTTCTCTCCCTAGAATGTTGTTGTTATCCCCCAAATAACGGTCACTGCCCTGTCCAGTTTCAAAAGTCATGATTTATCTAATGAGTATTTTAAACCATGTATTATCGGCAATATAACAAAAAGTTACGTATCACGGCGAGACAAGTTTGTAATATAGAGAGTTATAAAACTCATCTAGAGATTTTATGGGCGTCCAGTAATATACGTAAAGACAGTTATAAAACTCATCTAGAGATTTTATGGGCGTCCAGTAATATACGTAAAGACAGTTATAAAACTCATCATGAGATTTTATGGGCGTCCAGTTTGTCCAGTTTGCATACAGTATATATTATCCATGAATCTTTATGCTATATGTCGATACGTTGGAACGCCATAATTTTCTGCATAGGAGCCTCAGTGAGAGCGTTGGATAAATCAAGACTTTCTGCAATGTTTGTGTTTATGTGTGTTGTCCCGTCCTGACCTGACCTGAATGAGTGATTGGGCTGTTCGTTTGGCATCCGGTAGCTTACATTTGTAGGCCGGCTTGATTTGTTGTTTCAGTTGGGGAAAGTGTTTGCTAGTTCTGCATGTTAACACCAGCACAGAGGGTGTAGCTCATCTCTGGTATTCCACTGTTTATACGCGATCAGTTGACTTGCCGGTGGACTGTTCAATTGAATCATTACAAGCAGATGACGTGACACTTAGCAGGCAGTGGTGTTTCTGGCCTAGCGCCGAAACATGTGAACATGGTCCAACAAAACAGTGCACAAATTGGAAAGAGAGAATATTTTTTAACTTCAACAATTATATCTCAGGGGAATACTGTGCCTGTTGTTCTTAGAGGCAGATAAGCATCAGTAGACGTTTTCCAAAGAGAGTCCAATTCTGTTCTTAATACATGAGCCTATGAAAGCACTCAAGTTGACCTATTCTGTGTTCATCTCAAGGCATTCCTAAAATGTGACCTACCAAACTGAATGTGATATTGTTTAAAAAAAATAGCCAATATAATCAAACCCTTTGAAAGCTGTTTGGATCTAGATTGCTTGAATTGACCTTGCCCATGCTCTATAATTAGCTTCACCAAATTCAGCCAATTCAAATTTTGTTGTGGTTGGCTGGGGCATTTACGTAAAAAAAAAAAGGAAACATCAATGCAGTGGCCAAATAATTGAATTTACGTGAGGCGCTGTCCTTACTGTATGTGAGCTGGTATCCATGAACAAGTTGAGACCTGTCTGTGATGTATTATGAAGCACAGCATGGTTGTTTTCCCTCTCTTTTGAAGCAACCTTGCCAACATTCTGTCATGGAGAGATATGATATGCCATATCAATGTCAGACTGATTGAAATGTCATCTCATAAATTGGGCACAAGATAAAATAGTGTTCCCTCTGATACGCAATCTTTGTTGGTTCTGATTGTGAGAATTGTCTCCTTCAATGTTCCCCTATTTCTAGTGTCCTTCTATTTGGCCTCTTATTGTGAAGACAAGTGGAATCATTGCTTGTTGTCGAACATGGCCATGTTTTTGGCCATGCATTGTTTTTTTTTCAATAGCCTTCCATTGATCTATATGATGCCACATTATGTGTACCAAATTACATTTCGTTTCTTGGAGTAAAGCCTGGTGAAATTGTTTTTGGTTGTCATATGAAATGTTGTTTTCTGAAGTGCCATGGTCTGTCTTTCCCCATTTAATTTATTTATGTTTTTCGCAACACAGTCAAAATTGAATATGTCTCTTTGAATTAACTCCAGGGGTGTTGGAGACACACTCTGTTAGATACAATGAATCACACGGATTCACTGACTCATTATATGCAGGTAGTCAGGGGGTTAGAGAGTCGAATCAATACAAATTTGCTTGTGCATACTTGGGTTTCTCACTCATTGTGTTAGCCTCATTGAAAAACCTTTCACATGCATGCTCTGTCCTCAGGGATTTAAGAAATACGTAGAAGACTTCGATCCATACTCCATGGTAGGTTTATTGTTTTGTTTCAGTATTTCTCATTATACCTTTTTGTGAGCATGAGCACACCCCAGTGATGTGGTCTGTGTTTCAGGAAAAGAATGATCGTGGGGCTCTTGTACAAGACAGTTGGTCTTATCAGAAAAGGACTTTATTGAATTTCCTGTGTAAGCTTATTACAGAGATTTGAAAAGATGAATTGGAGGAGCGGTTTGCCCTTTATTATTGAATGTGAACATTTTAGAAAGCCTTTCTCTGTTCTGTCTCGAGTCTGCTGTGTTCCTCTACAAGTGATGGCCTTGGTTGACCGACAGTTATAATTACTGTACAATCTCACTGTGAAACTCCTTTTGTGTTGTAAATAACAGTTCACTCCAGAACAAATAGCAGACAGAGAAGTCAGACTGCTCAGAATTAAAAAGGTAATAACTTGATGCTCAATCTTTTTGCCATGTTTTCAGTAGCTGTTTTAATATGAATATTTTTGAAAATGCATTAGTTTTGAAGTTCTAGAATGTGCATTACAAATATTCCATTTAGGGGGCTAAAACACACACTACATGGATTCAAAATTATCCACCTTAAAAAATGTCTTCATACGTGTAAACAGCACCTTATACATTCAGGATATTAAGCTGTTTTTCATTGTAAAGAGATGGTTGAATGGTGATAAATGCATAATGCGGAATGGGATACGCTATAAGTTCAAATCTTGCGAATGTAAGCATGAGCTTTCAAAGTGAGGAGACTTGTGTTTGGTGTTTTCACGTATTGATGTATTTATCTATTCTTGCCATGCTTCATGCTCTTCAGATCGGACAGCTTGACATGGCGGTGGAGGGAGGTGTAGATTCACCCCTGGGGAAGATTGTGGTGTCTGCTGTTTATGAGGGTGGTGCAGCAGACAAACATGGTGAGTCCCAGTAGTGTGGTTGACCTTCTTCAGGCTGTCTGCATAGCTAAGCTGCAGGAGGTAGGTCTGAACACTGCTAATAAGCTCCAAAAAATAAACTTAATTATTTAAAAAAAGTTTCTTGATCGATCACCCTGGATCTTCAAGACTTTTGCTTTTTAAATAACAAAGTTTATTTTTCTGAGCTGTTTGGAAGTGTGCAGACCTACCACCTTCAACTGTCTGACACTTTTGTCTGACACCTGCAAAGAGTGTTTCTGGATGTGCACACCCTACTCGAGACATAGCATAGCCAAGCTCTCAACACTCCTGTTTTCCATGCATTTCTCTGATATTTTAGACCCCTATCCCACTTCTTTTCTGTATTCTCCTATAATTTACCCAACAGCCACCACAAAAAATCGCCTGGATTTTGATACTGAATTGTTGACAGATGTATGTTGTGCTATTTCCCTCTAGTGCATGAATATTCATTTGACATCTGGTGCTGTGTGTGTGTGTGTGTGTGTGTGTGTGTGCGTGTGTGTGTGTCTGTGTGTGTGTGTGTGCGTGTGTGTGTGCGTGTGTGTGTGTATTTCTAATCTTGTGCGTAGGTGGGATTGCACCAGGTGACGAGGTGATGGCAGTGAATGGTAAAATCCTGACAGACGTCACTCTCACTGAGGGGCAGAACTCCCTGACCAGGGCCTGGAACACTGGTGGGGTAAGCAGCCTGTGCACCACACAGTAGCCCAGGTGTGGGCAAACTCAGGCCCTGTGGCCACATGTGGCCATTTTATGTGGCCCGCAGAGCCTTTACAAGACAGACAACTTTTCATACGGTCAATCAAGATTCTAAAAATGGCTACCTAAAACAGGAGTCTTGTGCATGGGCTACATTTAAATACTTTTCCATATAATGTGCTGAAATGGCAAAGCTGACAAGTTGTCACCATACAGTATTTGTTATTATTGACACGGGGCAAGTTGCCCGTGACATCATATTCTTTACCCAATGTGACCCTTCGACCAAAATAATTGCCCACCCCTGCAGTAGCCCCTGGGTTTCTCATGTATTAGACACTTATCCCCTGCCCCCTCCCAGTATTGTTATACAGTATATGGTATTCTCCCTATGGCACCCCCCCCCCCACACACACACACCCCATGCATACTACATGTACATTTTACACATTATTTGTCACATTATTTGATTATTTGTCCCGCTGCACCAACAAAAAAAATGTTCTAGATTATTTCACTACCCAAATGTTGACAGATACAGTATGCCCTACGCTCAACTATTTTAGCAGAAGAAGCCACTCGTGGGAACAGAGCAGTTAAAACACCATACATATTTCTAACGTAGTACAAAGGCTTATCGGAAAGTAGACGTAATGTGCAGCAGGATGATGTACATCAAGGTGTGTATTGTAGTGGAATAATCCACCTTTACAGTACAGTGATTCAAGGTGATTCACACTGTGTACTCATTCTGTAACGCTGACACCATTGTCCCTTAACCGTCTCCCACACTAGTATGGCTCATTCTTTTGAAACTCGATTGTCGGAAACTCCGGCTTCCGCCTTGTAAAAGTGCAATAGAATGGGTACTCAAATCGGGGTTCTGAAACTAAAACTCGGAGCGCTTCGGTGTGCTCCGAGTTCGTTTAACATTAGTGTTTTCAAACGTTTGTATTGTCCCCAGCTGTTTCAATAGAACGCATTTACAACGGTGGTCGGGAGAAGAACCTCGGGTCTACCGACGGCCGAGTTTCAAAAGAATGAGCCATATTCCCATCATAACACAGAACAGTCGATGTGAAAACAATGAAGGAACATTAGATGTGAAAGCCCAATTTGCCCATTTGGCCATTGTACTGCTGTTAACTTTTGATGTGTTGGCTGTATTGACTACCATATGTTATAGTTTTGATGGCTCCTACTCATCTTTACCGATATTTTTGTGAGTGGGAGCTTCAGTGTGTTTTCTACATGTGCATATATTCCGCAATATTGACGAACCAAGAAAAAGCAACTGAAACTGACGATTGAAAATCGATTATGATTGATTTGCTCAATAGCATGGATTGTGCATATCCATTCCACAGTGCTTTTTCATTATTGATGATGACACATTGTCTATGCTCCTCAGGACTGGATAGATCTGGTCATAGCTGTGTCCCCACCCAAGGACTATGAGGATGAAGTGTACGTACTCCTCTGCACACACCTTCTCCATCTCCTCTGCATCTCTTCTCCTGTGTCTTCTCACGGTCTCTTTGTCATAGGTCTTAGCCTACTAGACATGGATATTCATAATCAAATCTCAACCACTTTTCATGTGTAAACCTGTTGGATGTGTGAGATTAAAGCACCTCTACGATTGGATTGAATCTTCTTTGTAATTTAAATCCAGCACTTACAGCACGCTGCACTAGGCCTGTGTTCCATTCATGATTGAACTCTATATGTATTTCCCTTTTTGTGTGTGTGTGTGACTGTTGGTTGAAGACTGAACCTGTCTTCTGTATGTTCAGCCCTAAGGCAGCATCAGTCAGTACCACTGCAAACAGAAAGTACACTACGGGCAACACCACTCTGTACAGACACGGCTACCGGCCCCGGCCATAGCCGCTGCTACGTACCCCCCTCCCGAGCCCTCTGCCTCAGCCTGTGGCCTCCAGGCAAGGGCCAGGCTCTGCAGGCCGGGCCGGGCCGGGCCCGCTCACCTACCTCATCCCCCTGGGTAACTCCCTCTCTGGCCTGGGCGACTTGACAGCCAGCCTGCAGAGTGTTGTGGTTGTGCCACAGCCTGTGTGCCTGCCTGCGTGCCCCCTGTGTGTGTTGGTTGGTGGTGCCTCAGTTTGCATGGGTCCACACTCCCAGTCTCTTTCTCAAGTCTCACTCTGCCACACCTTGCCAACAGACAGGATGTTAAGACTCTTGCTTAAAAAGACCCTGCTATACTGTCAGTTTTTTGTTACCGGAATGGCAACAACCAAGTAATAACATACTGATAAAGAGTAGAGTAGAGTAGAGTATCATTTATTAACCAATTTTAGCCTGATGACTCGTATGTTGTTTGACCTTTGGTGCCTGGAGACACATACGTATACGCTGCATTCAGGCTCTTGAGATTTTAGCTTTTTAATAAAAATGTGTGTATGTTACAGCTGAATGAAGACAGTCCAATGTAAGATGAGGGTCTTGTGGTTTAAATGCAACTTACTTCATGTTCTATGTGCATCAGAGGCTAAGATATTTAGGTTTTTAAAGACTGAAGGCAGCTTTCCCAACAAGGGCTTAAATATTCAGCAGGCGTTTTTTTAGGTGCTTTAGGCATCAGTGGGTTAATCCAGAGGGAAATTTAGTCCTATGTGTAATGTTGTAGTGTAGTCTTGGTAGTAAAGGATTTGTAAAGCGTTCCACTGACGCAAAAATGCATTACAATGCCATGGAAATCGGCATCAGATGACTTCTGGATGCTATCTTAAGGTGCAATTGCAAGTGTTGCAATTAGTGTAAGTGTGCTCTACTCCGACTGTTTTGGTTTGATTTAAGAGATTTAAGCGCATATCTTATACATAAATATTTTGACAGTATAAAAAATGGGGAGCCAGGCATTTGTTCAGTCATGCACACGCTGTATTTAGAATGTGGTTATAGGCATGTGAAGAAAAAGACATAGTCTGAAATACTGGAGCAGTTTTTTCAGACTTCAGGAATGACCTCTGATTAGTAGTGCAGACTACACACTGAGCTAGCGGCATAAGATGTCAGCAGCTGTTCTGATTGATGTTGTATTGAAGGGACTGTGGCATGTCGTGACTCGTGACTCATACATAAGGATTATAACTAAGCTTTTAAGTGATCCCCTTAACAGCATGTTGTCTTTTGACATAATACGACACCGATTTGAAAGACAATTTTGTTGGAACACAAATTGGAACAGCTGTTAGAGGATTGGAGAGTTAGAGAAAACAATCCTTACACTGACAAGTGGCAAAAGAAGGTGAATCCCCCAACATTGATTCTTTAACATTGGTCACTTGAATTCACAACATGCTGTTCAGCCATTTTGTGTCTCCCTGTGGCCTTTCCTCCTATTTACTTTATTTCATACTGACTCAGTGACTTATTGATTGACACGGCTTTCTTCCATCCCTCATGTCTGTATACCTTCCTGAGCATTGGAGAGAAGGGTATATAAATGGCATGATTTTGGGTGAAATGTCTGATGTGTCTCTATGCCGAACCCTGGACTAAAGAGGAAACTGTTGGTTGTTTCCCCTCTTGCAGGACCTTCTTCTAGGAGGCGGTGTATGTATGCTCTCTCCTCCTCTCGCCCCTTTGATGCAACAGCCGGCACCCAGCATGTGGGCCTGCCCAGGAACCTGGATATCGCCACCATTTCATTCATTCAGTTTTATTACCACGCTTCAGTATGATCCCGCCCGCGGCTTCTGACAGCAGCATGAACCAAGAAAAATGTCATGTGAAAAGAAAAATGCCATGCTGTTGAAGAAATAAAACTTAATAAAAAATATGCTAACAAAGAACATTGGTTTTAGGTGATGAACATATTTGTGTTGTTATGCTGACTTCAGTGGGAAACATTCACTGCTAATGTTTGTAAATAATACACTGCCACACATTACATTACACTTGTAGCTGTCCACGAGAAGACTGCCAGTTGAAGACAAACCAGCATTTTACAGGGATTCATTTGCATTGTAGCACTGTTTAAAAATACACTATCAATTGACTACCATGCTACAGGTATGCATTTTCTTTGAATGGATTCTCTAAACCATCACTGTGTGTGTGTGTGTGTGTGTGTGTGTGTGTGTGTGTGTGTGTGTGTGTGTGTGTGTGTGTGTGTGTGTGTGTGTGTGTGTGTGTGTGTGTGAGAGAGGGAGAGAGACAGAGACAGAGAGAATTGATATAATAACAAGACATACCCATAGGGGGCAGTAGGATACCTTTTCATTGACATATTGAGGGCACCCAATTTACCAGATCACATGAGATAACCCAGGCTAAATATCTGCATGATGAAACTACTACAGCAATGATTTTAGTACCTTATGGGACCAGCTCTACTGTATTGTTAAATACGATACCATGATGTGACAGTGATGTTCGATGACAACAGATTATGACTGACATTTGTGGAAATAGAGCAAAGCTTTTGGTATGTTCTGTAATATATAGGCCTACAGCATAAAAGAGCAGACCAGAAAGCGTAGAAAAAAATGAAGCATATATGCATTTGGGGGCGTTATATTGTGTCATGTTGACTCACCAACGCGTTATGTAGTTATGTAATTATTACACACCATGAGCTCTGTAGGCTACATGTGTGAACACAACAGTGTAGCTAATCGATAGTCTATCAGAATGTAAAATTGCCTGGTGTTTACATATTGCGACCGACGTCTTGGTGAAATTAGGGAAGTCTAGTGGCCTTTGGTAGCCTAACTCGTTTCAGCACCTTGGCTAGTTCCAGTGGGAGTTCGCGCGCCAGTCACACTTGGCGCGTTTGTGGCTGCTGTGGCCATTGACCAATATCTTGGCAGTCACGTCCACTGACTAACTGACGCCAGCGGAAAACACCATAGTAAAGTTGGAACCGTTTGGTCAGTTTTTCTTTTATTTTTTTCCTCATGTCTTTTTTTAAAGAACAAACGTGATACACGGCGTGGAGTGTTCAGTAAGTAAGCTGTGTTGTCGTTCAGTAAGAGGTCAAAAGCCAATGAGGATTGATCTAAGAGACGAGGAAGTTTGAGAACAAAGATGCTTCCACGATACAAACCGGTAGGTTATGCAAATCCCCAACTCGTCTGTTGCCCTGTAGCCTACCTTGTTCCATTGCCTTGTTGCATACTAATAGGAGGCTAATTTATGTTTGGGTAATTGGGTGACAATGTGTAATTTGAAGATATATTGAGTTCTTTGTTTTTACCCATTGCATTGTGAACAACGGTGCGTCAATGTAACATAATGTACTCCAAACACCTTTTATGAGATGGCTGAATTTACCTTTCCTTGCTCCACATTATAAATCACATTGATGCGTAATGGGAGGCGAAATAAAACAAACGCCTTCATCTTCAATTTGCGTTTATCACTGTAGGCCTATGTAAGGTTGAAGAAATTTGATTATTATAGACATCATAATGTCAAGAGTTTTGCACATGCAACCGTTCCATGCT
>NC_085860.1:36521518-36549018 GCF_034702125.1 Engraulis encrasicolus | reverse complement strand
TTCCTACTCCACTGTCTTCACCTTCTGTCTCTGTCTCTGACTCTGTCGCTCTCTTTCTCTCTCTCTCTTTCTCTTTCTCTCTCTTTGTCTCTGTCTTTCTCTGTCTCTCTCTTTGTCTCTCTCTCCTCCTTGTCCCCCTTGTGTCTCCTCTGTGACCCTGCCGGTTGGTCGGTGTCTCCCAGAGTCCTGGCTCCACCATGTCCTTGGCGTTCTGCGGCAGCGAGAACAACTCGGCCGCCTACAATGTGGACGGCGGCGTGCTCAACAACGGCTGTTTCCTGGACGCCCTCACGGTGGTGCCCCATGTGTTCCTGCTCTTCATCACCTTCCCCATCCTCTTCATCGGTGAGTCGGCGCCCTTTCACACTTTCACAGAAGCGTGGCTGCACAGGTGGTCAGACAGTGACATTGGGGATTATTATTGGATCATTTATATATACTGTCGATATATATTGGGGGGGGGGGGGCTTTTTGCCTTTATTTGTGTCACAGGACAGTGAAGATATGGACTGGAAGCGAGTGGTAGAGAGAGACGGGTAAGGGTCGGCAAAGGACCAGGGCCGGCATCGAGCCCGGGTCGCCGGCATATAGTAGCCCAGTGCCTTACCGTTAGGACACGGCAGGGCCATTGGATCATTTTATTTAATCAGATCTGTTTCAGTGCAAGTGTACTTCTGCAATTTAGTATGCAATAGATATGCATACACATACATAGACAGTACTGATGCAGTGTTAATGTAACACTGTTCTGAGAATGTATCGTCCCAATCAATTTAGTGTTAATTCAACTCTTCAGAAAGTGGAATTTAACACACAAAAACAGAATGGGACTACATTCTCAGAATTAACACTGCATTGTTTACTGTGTACTGTGTCACATTCAGGTTTATGATATCAGTTTTGCATCCTTTGTCAAGAGAAATGCACTTCTGTAACATGCACAGTATGGTATGTGTACAGTATGTGGCTGTCAGTATGTCTACTGTCAACTGTATGTGGTGAATCCAGTATGTATTTACTCTCGCTGGGTGAATCATGTTTGAAATGTCTCTTTCATCTTTTATGTGCTAGAAGCAGAGAGTGTTGGAAGCACACATGTGACTACAATACACACATGCGCACACACACACACGTCACACATGTGACTACAATAACCATCATATGATAGGCATATTCACAAGATGACACTCTATCTGTACTGTAATTGAATATGACAGCAAAATTCGGTTCAGTATTTTGTAACCATGCCCCCATTTCATTTTGTTTTGTTCAAGGGAAAGTGCATAGCACCTTTGAAACAAGAGCCGATACCTTTATGCTCACAAACTATTAAGATCTCATTCTCGCTTTCGCTCTTTCACCCCCGTGACCCCTCACCCATTTACCATACCATCCACTTAATAATCTTTTTTATAACAGCCACAAGTCATGCCCGGACCACAGCAGGCAGCGAGAGCATATTCTGAGAACAAGGCGTGGGAAGCATATTTTTATTTTAGACAAACAAATGTGACCTTACCAGTGGAATTTACTGAGCAGAAGCCGGAGCTACAGCACTGTGCCTTTGGGAATCGGGTTTCAAGCGGGCAGTGCCGCCACCACCCGGACCCCCTACCCCCCCATACCGTAGGTGTCAGTGCCATCCGGTACGCCCCTGTCCCCGACCGTCCATGTCAGGCTTAAAAGCGACACAGCTGGCCCAGCCAAAGCTATGCTGTGGAGGGATATTGATATAGTATTAACATAACATTAATATGCAATGGATGTCTAATACATACATGCCGATGGAGGACCTTTTGATTATTACTTGTGGCCTTGAGTAATGGAGGTGGGGGAGGTGTAAGTGTGTTCTAATGGCTATGTTGCTGTTAGTGGGGGCAGGAGGAGGTGGATGGGTGGTGGATTGTGACAACAAGACACTCCTCTGTCGCCTCTCCACGAGACCAGTTTAACAGTCAGCCAGGCACTGTCACTTACAAGCACATGCACACACACACACACACACGCACACGCACACACATATGCACGCACACATGGACACACACACACACACACACACACACACATATGCACGCACACACATATGCACGCACACACACACACACACACACACACACACACACACACACGTCACACACACACACGCACACACGTCACACACACACACACGCACACACACACACACACACACACACACACACACACACACACACACACACACACACACACACACACACACAGACACACACACACACACACACACACACACTCGCACGCACACACTGGCTGTTCTTAGCCCCCCTCTTGTGGCAATCAGCTGGGAGCCGGCCAGACATGTAGCCATTAACATAATGTGGCTGGCAGTGAAGGAGCTGTGAGCTGACAAGAGGCATTACCAAGGTACTTTGGTAGCAGTCAACAGCAGCAGCAGCAGTGAGTCAGTCCAGGGCAAGGTCTGGCTGGGCTAAGTGGTCTGCGAGTCACTTGTTGAAGTACAGAGACACAGAGACAGTAGATCTACAGGCTTGGTAGCCTGATTATCATCGACATTCAAATCTCTTCGAGACTTGGTCTGACCAGGTCAGACTCTGACCTGGTTTGCTTAAGGTTGTTTGCTTATCGACAAAGTGGGAGGAGTTCCCGTATTTGCGGGAACTCAGAAAGTACTTGCATTGCTCTTGACCTGACTAGTTGCAACACTGAAAGTGTTGCGTCACTAGGAAGGCACAGCCTGGCTACAGGCTTGGCACAATATGGCCCAGCAAACATTGGACGACGTTACAGTATATGGACGTTGAGATGATGTCTACATTACGTCCACCGGTCAATGACCAATTCTGGACCTCAGATGGACGTGTAAACCAGTTCCTTTGTTTGGACATCTAAAAATGACCCCATTTGTACGTCAAAATGTAGTTGAACATTTGAACGTCAGTCAAGTTTTCACCAGGGCCACAACTGCGAACCAAAAGCTGCAATCACCATCAGGGGCATTATAATTGAGTTCAATCAGGGATTTTAATCAAAGACCGTGGAGGCGTGAGGGGCAGGGGGACAAGGGGATCCTGACCTGAGTAACTTTTTTGAAATATTTTTAAAATAGGTTGGAGACAGCACTTTGAGAGAGACAGGTAGGAGACAGCTTTGAGAGAGACAGGTAGGAGACAACTTTGAGAAAGACAGGTAGGAGACAACTTTGAGAAAGACAGGTAGGAGACAACTTTGGGAGAGACTGGTAGGAGACAACTTTGAGAAAGACAGGTAGGAGACAGCTTTGAGAGAGACAGGTAGGAGACAGCTTTGAGAGAGACAGGTAGGAGACAACTTTGAGAAAGACAGGTAGGAGACAACTTTGGGAGAGACTGGTAGGAGACAACTTTGAGAAAGACAGGTAGGAGACAGTACTTTGGAAGGGGGGCTGCTGTGGGTCTCTCAATGTCTCACTGTCTATCATAGGTGCTCTTTAACTCCTTTGTGTTTGCCTTACTGTCATCAAAATAGTAATGACCAAGTCTTACAGTAATCTGTTACTTAAGCCTCTCTGTCATGTCACAGCAATGCTGTTATGATGTAGTTGAATCTTTTCGGCAATGAGTGAAAGGGCCCGCTGGAGGGCCCACCTGGGCAAAGAGGCTACGGGTAGAGTACAGGCAGTTTAAACATGAATGAAAGGAAGATCCAGAGGCACTTTGCTGTTAGTCCTTTTTTTCCACATGCACCGACCATTTCAACTCACACAAGTCTTTTTCAAGGTGTAAAAACATACACATACAATAGACATTCTGTTTTAACATTGACCAAAGACAGTGAGAGATGGCCTCTTGTGATTACTCCCTATGTTTAAATTTACTGTTGCCTGACTATTACCAGCCTAAATCAAGTATGTATTAGTCTGTGAACCACTTATTCAATTTCTAGTAGGGGAGGTGTAGTTTATGATTGTCCATGGTTGTTAATTGGACGCTATGAATGTCTGTCATTAGCTCACATCAATTGTACACTGCTGTTCTTTAAAATTAACTGAACATCTAACGGTAAATGATTTAGAACACCATCTGAAGCTAGATGGAAAGATGGTATCACATCTGCTTTTGCTACTGTACTGTATACTGGATCTAAGGGGTGTAAATCCGAAACCTTCATGGCAATTCGATTCAATATCGATTTCTTAGGCCAACGATTCGATTCATTTCAATACTTAAAGGTACACTGTGTAAGATTTTTAGTTGTTTCTTTCCAGAATTCATGCTACCTATTCACTAATGTTACTTGTAAAGGTGCACTGTGCAGGAAATGGTCAAAAATTTATTTAAAATAAATTAATTAAACTTTTAATCCTACCTGGAGCTCCTTTAAAGGGACACTGTGCAGGAAATGGTCAAACAAGGTACTGCAACTATGCTGCTCATTGAAACTGGGCTGCCTATTGCCAAATTTGATCTTTACATGAAAGTTTACGAAGTAATAAACAAATATTTTCTAGTATGGTCCAAGTACAGTAATTTTTGCAGCTAAAAATGGCTATTTTTGGAAATTGAAAATGGCGGGCCATGGAGAAGATCCCCCTTTTCATGTATGAAAAGTGTGATTTTTTCCAGTCATAATGAATACTTAGAATTTGATGCTGGTGGTAAGTATTCATGAAAAAGGTAACATTAGTGAATAGGCAGCATGAATTCTGGAAATAAACAACTAAAAATCTCACACAGTGTCCCTTTATGAATGCTGTATGATTAGGTTCATTTTTTTGACATTACAGGCTTGAATTATGTGTGAAATGTTTAATAAATTAGCAAAAGCTGAAATATCTACACGCATTTTATTTGAGGAACACCATTATTACAGTCAGTCTTATTATTAATATATGAGCAAAACTAGAAAGACTCAGAGAGCGCAGACCTCTGCCAAGGAAGCTGCTTGAAACATTTGACTATGTTACACCCTAAGTCTTTCTGCCTTGTTTTGTGGTGTTCCTGCAATTCAATTTCTGGTCACTAGGAGGCGTCTAGATGGTGAAGAATATTTTGAAAAGTCCTGGTTCCGGTTCGTGATCCGGATCACCACCAGAATTTAATCACTTGTTCCTTGGGTCATTACTAACAACTCCACAAAGTTTCGTCCAAATCCGTTGATTAGTTTTTGAGTTATGCTGCTGACAGACAGACAGACAGACAGACAGACAGACAGACAGACAGACAGACAGACAGACAGACAAACAGACAGACAGACAGACAGAAAAAGCAATGCGACCGAAAACATTACCTCCTTGGCGGAGATAATAAAATACCTCACAAAATGAGTGCAGTAATAACAAAAATCCATGAATCCATCAATAACGATTAATCAATTCTCTGGTGGACGAATTGATTAATGGATTCGGCGGCTGTAGGATCGATGCATCGATACAAATCGATTATTATATTTACACCCCTATTGGATCTGTTATCAAACTACAAGCTTCAGTTTGTCTCGCTGTCCCTCCCCATTCTGTGATTGGTTCAAAATAATTTCGGGGGACAAGCGCTATTCAAGCATACCGCTACTCAGACATACTGCTATTCCAACCAAACGTACCATAGGGTTAGCGTTAGGGTCAGGGTTAGGGTTCGGATAACTGCATGCACTCTCTCTAAACTGATAAAACCTGAGCAATGTAGCACAAACCACAGATTTGTCAGATTTCGTTTTGAAACATGCCGGTATTCAGACAATAGACATCAATGTCTGAATAGTGGCATGTCTGAATAGCGCCACGTAACCCCGAATTTCATGTGAGGATTTCTGGCATGGTTTCCAGGCTTAAGCGTGGGAGACAGCATGAGAATTTGCAGGCTGGTTTAAATGTGGTCAATGATCGTCCTCTTATTTTGGGGTAAAGTGAGCCCTACGGCTCACATATACAACTGTTGTTTCCAGTCACGATCTCATGGCTCAGAAAACATTGCTCCCGTCTTTGGTCATCAGCTGCGCAATTGCTTGTGAAACATTGTGTTTGCTGTAGGCTTTTCTTCCATGCATAATAAATTAGACACGGCAAGTCTCTCAATGAACGCACACATAGCAATTGCATAAGCGAAATATGTTGTGCTTACAGCAACATGACAGCTTCCATAAACACACAGAAGGAGATGCCTAGGGGAATGAATGCATCAGTGATTTAATGGCGATACTACAGGGATGGGAGCCAATCTGGTATGTTTCAAAGATAGAATACTGTATATGTCTTTTGTTGACAGATACTATAGGCAACCATGTGGTCCTCATCTGGGCACACTTGGAACTATACAACAGTTAAAGTGTGAAACCACTGAGCCGGATGCGGCCGGTCAGATGGTTTAATCCAGGGGTGTCCAACTCATTTTGGTCCGGGGGCCGCATACAACCCATGTGGACCTCAAGCGGGCCGCATTAGTAAGATCATCGAAAAAAAGAACTTAAAGCAGAGGATTAGTTTTCAGTACTATCGCGTTATCTTTTCAGCATGTTTTAAAAGTGTGTTGAATATGTAGAAAGCAATGCAATACTGATAATCCTATGCAGAATTTAATTGATTTCATTCATTCATTGCCAACCGTCAATTATTAAAATACGGGACAGTTCATTTTCGTGGGGGGTCTGGGGGTCTTCCCCCAGAAAATGTTGTATTTCTTAGATGTGATTTCTTGCATCTTAACGCATTTTAACATCCCGTTTCCCGTTTCAGGCTCAATACGAACCAATACAAATACAATTATATTTATTATGTACTAATTATAACCAATACCAATACAATATGAATAATAAGTATTAATATTTGATCTCTATATATGAGGTCTATATATGAACTTTATCAAATGCCTGTCACAGTACAAATTTACCATTTATAATAGAAGTGTGATGTGCACTTTGCTACATATACATGTATAAGAGAGCGAGAGAGGACTATTGGGTTAATGTCATGCAGGTCTCGATTTTGCACCCAGTGGCGAAATTGCGCATTTCGGTTATTTCTTTGAAAAAGAAAAAAAAAAACATATTTTTTTTTATTACCTCCGGGCCGGACTGAACCCTCTGTCGGGCCGGATACGGCCCGCGGGCCGTATGTTTGAGACCACTGGTTTAATCCATCCCCAGATTTGTAAAGACAAAAAAACTGAGAGTGTCAAGAAGTAATATTTAGCCCATTACAAAAATTTGCTGCCGTTTGTCTGGGATTTCAGGTTTCTGGTACTTACGAACAAAATTCTTTTTGGGCTCCATTTGCAGTCAAAGCTCCTGATATAGCCTACCCGCTGTCATCCACCTCAAGATGATGTGATGTGAAGCAGAGATTCATGATATTTTGCAATTTGGTTCTGGCCCATTTGAGATCAAATAGGCTCTATGTGGCCCCTAAACTGAGATGAGTTTGAAAGCCTTGGTCTAGGCCGATAACTCAGTTGCTATCACATCTGAGGCTTCGGATGGGAGATTTACTTACATTCTACAGCCAAACTCTGCTAACTGCTAGGGTTAGGGTATTCGTTACGCTCACACTTCACACACGCCCAGACTATTGGTTCTTTGCAGAGAAGCAGACATTCACCATCGACGCATTGTGCTAAGTTTCAAGAAAGCAGAGAATGTGCGCACATCAGTGGAAAAGGTGCTGGACAAAATAAAATAACTGAAGTAATTGATAAATGTCCACAACACTGTTAATGCTCCCAGTTGTTTTAATGGCACAATGTTTCGGACCTTAGACGTTCTTCCAAGTCCGAAACGTTGTGCCATTAAAACAACTGGGAGCATTAACAGTATTGCGGACATTTATGATTTGCTTCATTGTGTTAAGTTTCCTCATGCATTTCTATGGACCATTTCTCCCATGTTCATTCTCTTCCATTAAGAATGTCCTTGACCATGACCCTAACAGCTAAGGCACCGTCCTGTTACGGCAGGTACTGGTTCGATTTCAGGGCCTGTCATTTATCAAACCTCCCCCGTATCACTGAAGCCGCTGCCTTATCCAACAAGGCCTTAGACAGACTGCAATATGTCCAGATTTCTGCTGCCAGGATCCTCGCAGGCACTAGACCCTGGCAGCACATCATCCCCATACTCAAGCAGCTTCACTGGCTCCCCATCATGTCATGCATTAACTATAAAGTGCTCCTCCTAACCTTTAAGTCCCTCCATGCTCTGGCACCCCACTACCTCCCAGACCTCCTTCTCCCCTATGACCCCTCAAGATCCCTGCGATCCTCTTCCAAGGGCCAGCTGGTCGTCCTTCGTACCAGGCTCAAGGCCACCAGTGACAGAGCCTTCCATGTAGCTGCTCCTATTCTTTGGGACAATCTGCCCGACCACATCCAGAATGCCCCTTTGCTGGCCATGGTTAAACAACACCTTAAGAGACTTTGAGTGCATTACAATATGTGACCTTGCCTCCTCCACTTGTGCTTGTCTCCTCGTACCAGGAAGTAATATGTCATGATGACATCACTGACCACAGCATTATATTTCAATATCTTGCAAAAGCTCAATTGTAAAGCCTTCTTCTCATTTGCAATTGGGATGGTGAATGAAAAACAGTCCCTCAAAAGTTGTTGTGGCTAGGCTGACAGCTGGGAAACTTTATCGGTTTCTCCACGGAGGTGGGGCGAGGAGACAAGCACAAGTGGAGGAGGCAAGGTCGCATATTGTAACGCACTCATCTTTTCCTGGAGGCCTATGGCTGCTAGTTCCACAAGCACTTTCACTAACATGCACGCACACACACGCTCACGCACTGACGTGCACACACACGCACACATTTCTACACGATACCTTGTCAAGCGACCTTGAGTGTTTTGAAAGGCGCTATATAAAACAAAAGTTTTATTATTATTATTATTATTATTATTATTATTATTATTATTATTATTATTATTATTATTATTATTTACTGTCACCATCTTCATGGTCCTATGGTATCTCAAATAAAGTCTTAAAAAAACAAAATGAAGTCCCTGACCTGTCCATTGTGTTGTACTGAACTCTTCTCCCTCCCTGCAGGCTGGGGTAGCCAGAGCTCCAAGGTCCACATCCATCACAGCACCTGGCTCCACTTCCCCGGCCACAGCATGCGCTGGATACTCACCTTCATCCTCCTCTTCGTGCTGGTGTGCGAGATCGCAGAGGGCATCGTGTCCGATGGGTAGGCTTTCACATCTCCTCTCCACTGCAGTGCAGTATCTGTGTGTGTGTGTGTGTGTGTGTGTGTGTGTGTGTGTATGTGTGTGTGTGTGTGTGTGTGTGTGTGTGTGTGTGTGTGTGTGTGTGTGTGTGTGTATGTGTGTACATGTGCGAGTAAGTGTGTGTGTGTGTGTGTGTGTGTGTGTGTGTGTGTGTGTGTGTGTGTGTGTGTGTGTGTGTGTGAGACAGAGACAGAGACAGAGACAGAGGAAGATAAGTTGTGAAAATAGACAGAGAGAAAGCGATATTAAGTGTTTATTGCTTAGTCAATTTGCTCTACTCACACAGCATCTGCATAAACACAGCTCTTTCTCTCTCTCTCTCTCTCTCTCTCTCTCTCTCTCTCTCTCTCTCTCTCTCTCTCTCTCTCTCTCTCTCTCATACACATGGCTTTTAAAACAAGGCAAGCAAAAAACAGAACTGCCAGCTGACTCACATCACATCTGCTGCTGCACACATCACATGCACATACACACACACAACACCTGAACCCAAAAATCACTTTGAGAACCCACTTTCAGTCAGCAATTTCATGAAACAAAGCCAGGCAGCTAGGCAGAAAGCCTTCCAAACACAGCTCCAGGTGTTCGCACTTCAAGTGTGAAATGTGTTGTACCCGAATGAACCACCACAAAAGCACAGGAGCTAGTATATCAGAAAGCCAAGCCTTCTGTCTTCCTGTGACACTTTCAATTTCAAAGAATTGTCAGTGGGTAGCACTATCTTTGTCACAGTGGTGAATCTCTCCGTCTCGAGTCGCTTGGAGTGTCTTGGGATTGGTAGCTTTTTTTTCAGTGAAGAAGACTATTTTGTGCCTTTTCAGCGAAGTCTATTGCAGGCCTGCCCTGCCTTGGGTGATCCACACTCTTGCCCCAGTACTCTGTGGGATTTTGAGGGACTGACGATGCCTGTGATGTAGAGCTTGAGTTTGGGTTGGGGACAGCTTGAGGATGAGTGTGGCCAGAATGATAAAGTGCTACGGTAGATGGCTCTGGAGATGATATTAGATTACAGAGCGTACAGAGATACAGAGAGCATATTGCCTTTCATTGTTTTCGTTTATATTTACGATGGCTTTTTGGGTGCCATGCATCATACTGCACTCTTCTTTATCGGCTGATCTCCTCTAACTTTCCAATATTACTTTTTTTTAGTTTCTGCTACTCTAAACTTTTGGACAGGTTTATGATTCTCTGAAGTTCTCCAGTATCTGTGCGCTGACTCCCAGTTGTATTATGCCTTCCTCTGTATCTGTATCTGTATCTCCTTCTCTCTTTTACTCCCACTGCCCTCTCTTTCTCTTTCTCTCTGCCCCCCCACGCCTCTTTCTTTTTAATCTTCTTCTTCTTCTTCTTCTTCTTCTTCTTCTTCTTCTTCTTCTTCTTCTTCTCTCTCTCTCTCTCTCTCTCTCTCTCTCTCTCTCTCTCTCTCTCTCTCTCTCTCTCTCTCTCTCTCTCTCTCTCTCTCTCTCTCTCTCAGGGTCACCCAGTCCCACCACCTGCATCTGTACATGCCGTCAGCCCTGGGCTTCATGGCAGCCATCACCTCCATAGTCTACTACCACAACATCGAGACCTCCAACTTCCCCAAGCTCCTGTTAGGTACAGTATTAGCTACTACTCTTCCCTTTCTTTACTATTGCAACACCATTTTTAGTCTCTTAGAGTTGATTATATTCAAGTTTATTGCCAACTTCCCCAAACTCATACTCCATACAGTGTACTAATCTCTCTTTTTATCACACCAACCTTGCAAAGAACCCCTGTTGGGGTTTATCACAGAACTCATGCTGGGGTTTATCACAGAACTCATGCTAGGGTTTATCACAGAACAGAACCCTTGCTAGGGTTTATAACAGAACCCTTGCTAGACACCTTTCTCTTCACAAGAGCTGCTTCAGTTTCCCTGGAGATAATAACAGGATTCTGGTCACGATTGCCTTGATCGGTGATAACTCTTCAGTTCTGGAGTCATTGTGATGAGCTTTGCACAGGTCACATGAAACTTTGTTCAGTGGGATAATTACAGGTGTTAGGTTACAAGCCCCGTGATTCGTATTGCTCTTTGGTTTCGTTGGCATTGTAATGGGGTTTGCATAGGTCACGCCGTGTGTGGGAAGAACAAAAAAATGTGCTCTCTGAGATAATTGCTGGTTCTAGGTCACAATCTTCTTGATTTCTGTTGCTCTTTGGATTTAATGTATTCATAATGGGTTTTGCATAGGTCACACCAAGAAAAAACTCTTCACAGGGAAAATTACTGGTTTCAAGTCACACACTTTGGGTTTGGTGTCATTGGGATGTGGTTTGCATACTGTGTAGGTCACACAGAGTGTAGGAAATACAAAGCCAACAGATTTGAAATGTCACAACTGCATGAGGATGGCTTGAGGATACATAATAACAAGTTTAGTGCATGGCTGCTATGGTGTTAATGTGTTGCTCATGTTCATGTCAATGTCATTTTTATACCAGCCTCATAAAAGCCATTTAAAGTAATTCAAATCCATAATTAACACATCAAATCGGACAAGCTGTATGGAGGCCTGTTTCTTGACCAACACGAACACAGTAGCGACAAAGGGTGATGTGACTATCATTCAGGAAATGGTTCTGCAAAATTAAATTTCACTGTAGGTCTTTAATGAGACCGACATTGTAGCCCAAAGATAAACACTGGCTACCATGTCTACTCTAGGTGGATTTTTTTTTTAGATGAAAAGAGCATTTATAATCAAAGTAAACATCAATTCAATTCAATTAGTCCAGTCAACCCAGTCATCAATTTAACTCAATTAACCCAGTTTGATTTCATTTCTGCTGACAGACAGAATCCATTCAGGTTTACATAGACAAAAATGGGAATAAATTAGCTGTGTAAAGGGGGTGTTTACTGACTGTTTACTGACAGGCATGATTCTATTGCGGTCATGGTTAGGGAGGTTTTGGTAAGTCCATCTCTACTATTATGGGTAGAACATGGTTAGAGGTCATTACATTGTGGTTTAGAGGTATGCGCATATTGTTGGTGTTTACAGACTTAGGTTTAGGCATAATTCCAATGAGATTGGGTTTTAGGGAAATGTTTTGAATTGGGCTGCTGGACCATTGAGCCTAAATTTTTTAAAAAAAGTCTTTGTGATGTGGGACCATTGGGCTGTGGGACCATTGGGCCATGGGAACATAGACACGCTCCCATGTAAAGTGGGCTGAAGACGTTTGTGGCTAACATGCTAGTGCCTAAGGGGTTCTATGTTCCCCACAACCGGGGAACTTAGGACCCTTTTTTCAAAAAAGGTTTGTATGTTCCCCGCTACTTCCAAGTAGACTGCTACCGCATGGCAAAGCACAGGTTGTTGTTGCACCTCTGACAGGTTAGGTTTAGGGATAGTTTTGGTCAGGGCACAAATTTACAACTCAGAAACATTGCATTACTGACAGGTTAGGTTTAGGGATGGTTTTGGGAAGGGCACAATTTGAAAACTTGGAAACATTGTAATACTGACAGGTTAAGTTTAGGTTTGGTTTTGGGAAGGGTTAGATACAATGTGGGTTACATAGAACCCTTTTTTAGAAAAAGGGTCCTAAGCGGTCCCATACAAAGACCGGGGAATATAGGACCCAGGGAACATAGGTACTCTCCTGTGCCTCGTGCTAACATGACTGCCTCTGCTCTATCTTGATGTATTT
Organism: Engraulis encrasicolus; assembly: GCF_034702125.1. Classification (NCBI taxonomy): domain Eukaryota; kingdom Metazoa; phylum Chordata; class Actinopteri; order Clupeiformes; family Engraulidae; genus Engraulis; species Engraulis encrasicolus. The sequence continues at coordinate 36,536,134 of NC_085860.1, read as the reverse complement.
GTGTTCCGCCTCTTCTCCCTTCTATAACCATTTCATGCACCATTAGCGCCAACATGTTCCACTGCTGTATCAGCTCCAAATGGCAGGCCATTCTGAGCTATGTTATCCCAATCAGCCTAGGTCAGCAGCCATACGTTACCATAGTGCACACCCACACATCATAACATAGTATATGTGCACGAACATCGCACACCGACAGATGCATGAAGTCGCACACATACACACACACACACACACACACACACACAAACAGGCTCATATACACGCTATCACCCAAAAACAAACAGCCAGACAGGCGCACACACACACACACACACACACACACACACACACACACACACACACACACACACACACACACACACACACACACACACACACACACACACACACACACGCGCGTGCGCGCGTGCGCGTTGTGTGCACACATCAGAGGGTTGTGCATCCATTCCCCTAAGAGCTGTGGACAGTGTTCACTCAACATCTGTGGACTTCACAGATACGGAGCTCCAGGCCACCCTGTTCCCACTGCTGCAGCAAAGGCCCTCAGGAGAGATAGGCGGTGATGAATGCAAAATATTGCAAATGGATGCAAAGTAATAGTGTGGAGATGCAAAAAATGCAGTGTGGGAAATGCAGTGTTAATTAATCACTTAGAGAGTTGGTTTATGGTTGGTTTACCCTGTTCCCACTGCTGCACCACTGGCCCTCAGTATAGCAGGGCAGTGATGAATGCAAAATATTGCAAATGGATGCAAAGCAATAGTGTAGAGATGCAAAAAATGCAGTGTGGGAAATGCAGTGTTAATTAAACACTTACAAAGTTGGTTTATCACATTATGTATAGCATTTGATCCCAGAGTGTTGAAATAGCACTACAATCTTTACATTGTGTTGAATATGAGTGTAATAAGACACTGTTTTACTGTGAGAAGCATTTCTGGCTCAGTGGTTAACTACAGTTTTGCCAAGCTCCCTCTTACTGTCTAAAAAATAGGCCATTCGTGTATTATAATAAACGGTTTCCACAGATGTCCTCAAAAAATAAATCAGTGACTCAAAAACACCTCCTCTGCTTATCGTCTGCCTGGCTGGTTCTTCTCTCTGCATTTTTGCTGTTATACTGGGTCATGCGGTTTGAAATTCTATAACGATCGTGGTATTTTTTTACACAAATGGTCTTTCCAATAATGCAAATTAACGATGTACTCAAAAAAAGAGAAAAAACAAGCACAAGCATCAAATACTTACTCACTAGCGCAGCACTGCTTATTTTCTGCCTGTGTCTCGGTTTGTTCTCCACATTGCTGGTAGGCTACTGGCTATCTGTCTTATAATTACACTCCTGCTGAAAAAACGTAACATTGGCACAAACAACAAAGGCTTTCCTTAATTTCCTCTATACTTACAGTGCTTTTGTCTGTCTGTCTGTCTGTGTGGTTCTTCTCTTGGCAGTGTTGCTGGTCTACTGGGTGCTGGCGTTCGTCACCAAGACGCTGAAGTTTGCCAAGTACACGGAGCACAGTGTGGGCATGAGGCAGCTGAGGTTCTGCATCACCGGGCTGCTCTCCGTGCTCTATGGCCTACTGCTGGCAGTGGAGATCCAGGTCATCCTGGGCAGGGTGAGACAGATACAGCCTACAGCCTATAGCTATACAGTGTGTGTATATATATATATATATATATATATATATATATATATATATATGTAGTGTGTGTGTGTGTGTGTGTGTGTGTGTGTGTGTGTGTGTGTGTGTGCACGCGTGCGCGCGCTGAAAGGTTACATTTGTGTGTGTGTGTTTGTGTCTGTATAGTGTGTGTGTGTATGTGTGTTCTGTGTGTGTGTGTGTATGCACGTGTGTGTGTGTGTGTAGGTGTGTGTGTGTGTGTGTTTGTGTCTGTATAGTGTGTGTGTGTATGCACGTTCTGTACATGTGTGTGTATGCACGTGAGTGTGTGTGTGTGTGTGTATGCACATTGCACACAGACGTTGATACACTTGCTTAAAGGCACTTGTGCCTTTTTGAAGTGTAATTTCGTATCATTTCAAAGTGTAATGCATGCTCACCAAAGGAGTGTGACGAAATATTCTCAATGACTAGAGCTGGGCTGCCCAGTCTTCCCCTGCCAGCTAATGCGCTTTCCCCTGCCATCCTACGATTTGTGAAATTACTGCGGTTATCAATGCTTTCTGATGATGGACAGCTTGCATCGTAGGCAGCTGTGGTTGAATGTTTAGGGAGCTGGACTGTAGATGATAGTGTTGCAGGTTCGATCCCCACCATTACCAATCCCTTCCTCCCTCCAGGGCTTAAGTGCCCTTGAGCAAGGCACCTATCCCATCCCCACACTGCTCCAGGGACTGTAACCCATTCCATGTAATGAGCCACTTTGGATGAAATTGTCAGCTAAGTATGATGCAATGCAATGTAATTTCCTCAGAAATCGTCCCTATATCACATGTGAACACACTTCGAAATAGCACAAATATCTCATATGCTGCTTATATACATGCTGGTGTGTGCACTCCATATTGATGTGTCTGTCATCTATCTGTTTCCAGAAGCACTCGCATGCATTTACATAATAAGGACATACCATGGGCATAAATGAACATCTGTAACAAAATTCATATGACCACCACATATGTTTTCATATGACCGCACTTGCCATGTTCTGAAGAAACACAGGCTGCAGCTGCCCAAACCCTGCGCACTTCACTGACAAATGTGTAGCAACTGCAGTGCATTTAGTATTTAGTACCTGTTAGTATTTGCGTCTCTTTGCCAGAGGTTTTTTTTTTTTCATTTCCACCGGCGGCACTTAGAGTCCCTGTGAACATTGATTGAACACAGACACAGGCACGCGCCAGAAATGAAATGAATCTTGTGACCTCAGAGGTAGTGAGGCAACCATGATCCCACAACACACACACACACACACAGCACTAACTCATGCAGGAAATTAATGACTCATGTCCGCAGTGCAACAGAACAGCGCAGGAGTCTTACAGGGATCTCTGGATCTTGTATATGTCATATAAACCAAATGACTCTGTCATAGCCCAAGACTCAAGTTCAGCACAGCACAACACTTATTCGAGTGTGAGTGGCACCTTATCTGTCCTGAGACGTTATTTACTAGACCCCTACAGTAGCATCTATGATAGCAGAGGGCTTGAGTTCTGTCTGTTGTTGAACTGTGATATTGATCTCATCACCGTTATGGAAAGTAGAGCAGTCACTCAACATAATCCCCAGTTAATCTAAGACAGAGTGCTGTTGTCAATACTTGGCACATAGTGTTAGCAGGCCACTGTTTTACATCAGATAAGGGATAGACTCAGTGTACCGTACTGTATATAGAGGCATTCCCTCATGACTGCGTTTTCTTTCTGCTACTGGTGTTTTTTCTGCACTGCGACATTCATGCCCTAGTCTACTCTTCATCATGTGGTACCATCATGGCGATATACTGTATGTAGAGGATCATGACTATGTTTGTGACTGCCAATTGATCGACTACCAAGTCATCGTGACTACCAAATTCTGATTACATTGTAGCTGTAACACTGTAACACTGTTGGCGGTGTGATGAGGGTTGTCTATGAAGTGTTTTTGTCTGGTGTTTCTTGAATGCCTTCCCCATCCTTGTAAACACACATAAGCAGTGGCTTTGGATAAAATTGTCAGCTAAGTGTTTTGTCATGTCATGTAATCTCCTCACCGATTGTCCCTTTAACACATGTGCACGCACTTCGAAATGGCACAAAAATCATGTATGGTGCCTATAGTAAATGTGTGTACTCCATATTGATGTATCTGTCTTTTATCTGTCTCCAGGAGCACTCACATGCATTTACATGGACACAAAAGGGCATAAATGTGCATCTGAGGGTTGCCTTTGAAGTGTTTCTGTCTGGTGTTTCTCGAATGTCTTCCCAAGCCTTGTAAACACACATAAGCAGTGGAGCCATGCTGACAATGAAAATGATTTCAGATGTGAAAACATCGCAGCACTGCTGTTGCATGTTGGAGAGTGTCCCCTCAATGTTACACACTATGACACACTATGGATTTCACTTTGAATTTCCAGAAGGATGCCATTTTTAACTGGCTGACCACCTTACAGCCAGCCAGAAGATATTGATAGAGATTGTTAGCTGCCAATAAGCTTATATGTTGACGACCCACTTATGTCATTAATGCCCCCAGTGGAATGCCTCCCTTTCTACACAGTAAAAAATGCAGTGTTAACAACACTTGAGACAACTTGGAGACCAAAAGTAACTCTCTAGTGCCTCTTTTCCACTGCCGGTTTCTGGTAGGCCTACAGCTCGGCAAAGCGCAACTTGGCCGCCACTTTTTGCTTTTCGAATAGGCACGATACAGCTCAATCGTAAAGCAAAATAGTGGCAGCCGAGTCACGCTGTGTCGAGCTATAGGCCTACTAGAAAATCGGCAGTGGAAAAGAGGCCTAAATGTTGAATTAATACTCAGTTTATTTACTGCGTAACACCATGTAATCTATGTTATTTATTGCAGTTTTAAACAGCACCCTGTAGCCTACCGTATGCTGGCTACGACCTGCTTGTTCCTGAAGGTACATCTCACACTGTGAGGCAGCCAGGCAGGCAGAGTGGCGCGTCTCTCTCCCTCTTTCGCTCTCTGAGTATATAAATAGTCAGCGCATGCATAGGCTGGACTCAGCTGTCTCCGCTGCTGTACATAACCTACTTCTTTATGGAAGCGGCAAAGCTGCAGGCCTCACCAGGAATCTGTCAGGTGATGTTGAAGTGCAGTGCTGCATCACACACATGCAGATGGACTCATGCAATATGCAGTAACACATGCATGGCTTTCCTGGCCTCTCTGTTTTCTTTATGTATTTATTTTATTTTAATTTAATTTTTTTCAAAAAGTTTGTGGAGTAAAATCAGTACGATCAGCGTTTTTTATGCAGTAGCTGTGATGGAAGCCTTACATGGGAAAATGTTGACATTTATGTTCCTGAAATTCTGCATGCTACGATGCATACATTTATCATTACTATGAGGTACTGTTAAAAATAGCTGCGTGACAGAATTCTCAAAATCAATAATTCAGCAGTCAACAAGTAGGCCCTTAGGCGTACAGAGTGACACTAATTTGAAGCATTCACTGTTTTATTTCTCAATATGTGCCCACATTCTTAGATGGTTAGTGTTAGTGTTAGTTAGTGTTTTAGTGTAGCCTATTGATATTCACACAGACATCATATGGACTAGCCATGGACCCAAAAATAACCAATTCTAAAATAGAAAATAATAGCTCTTGACTTGGCCACCAGTTGTAAAAACATCAATAGGTCTTGCCCAGCAGTTAAAGGCCACAGTCTCCTGGGTGTCCTTCTAGTTATCCTGTTGACTGCCTGCCTGTTTGACCCAGTCATACCTCTTGAGTATACCGCTGCCCTTACTCAGTGTTCCTTGATCCTGCTAGATTAGCATTAGCCTTGAGTAAACACGAGCCCAAGTTCCACACATATTGAGTGGATCCCAGTCTTCAGAGCCCTGCTGTTAGCCTTGGAGGCCACCACGGGCATGTAAAAGGGGACCAGTTACAAGTTTACCCAAGACATTGACAATAAACTGCAGAATGTAATGAGCTAGTCTAGTGACAGTGTCTCGCATTGCCTCTGGATGTGGATATGACTGCTGGCAGCAATATGGAGTTTGTTTTCCTCTTGGTCTGCAAATGTGTTAGTGTGTATACAGTATAGTATATCCATGGTGTGTGCGTGGGTATGATCACTCTGGGAAGTATGATCTGTGTGGGTTGTCACACTTGAAGTGCCCTTGCAAACTGCAGAGTGTATCTTAAGTGCTTTTCTGACATGTATCCTGCACGCAGCAATGTGATATATGACACTCTGTGACATAATTTAATCGCCATCGCATGGACATGGCCATGGGTATGTGCGTGTGTTCTGTTATAGAGTACTGTCTGATCCATGAGCTATTAGCATGTTCTGGAATATCTGTAACCTCAGATGATTTAAGTGCAGTCAATATTCCTTCCGTGTTGTAGTGTGTGTTATGGATAAGAATTAATTTGTGCAATAATTCAGTATTTGAGCATGAAGGAAATAAATTCCATAACCATCCATATATTTCTGTAGACGGTAAAGAAATGCAGTGTTAATTCAACACCTGTATTTATATTTATAAAGTGGTTTTGGTCCCACAGTACTCTCAATGTATTGAATGAACACTTTTTTCTGTGTAGGCAGGGTGCGATTTGTCAAAAAAACAGAGGGGGGGATGTTTTTTTTCATGAAACGTGACGTCACAAAATGAAGTTAACTAACAGCTCAATATTGGATGATATCAAATGAATAACAGTCAAAAACAAGGGGGCAGTGAGTTTTTTTTTTTCAACACAGACACGGACACTAAGACAATGCGTCTTCATTGAGAATTTTTTGTAATGCAGTTGGGCGTCTCTTGCGCAAACATGTTACACTGAAATTGCCTATTTCGTGTGGCAAAAACACTTCAGTCACTCACAATCCCAAGCGCACTAACCCTAGACATACCCACCGAGTGTAGGCAGAGGGGGCTACTTCAACGTGTCGTCCTCATGCGTTGCAACTTTCTACAAACTTTTAGTCGGGTCATTCAAATGAATTGCATGTTCAGGCGCTACCCACCCATTCCGTCTGCCTTGACAGTAGCTTAGATTTACGATCAAGGCACAACGGTTTCATAGCCTAACATGCAGACAGAATTACTTGAACAATTTCAGTTTTCCTGATGGCAAGGACGCACGTTTGCACACAGGTGATGGTTTCATACCGCAGTCTTAATTCAAGTAGCTAGTTCATGACCTGTTGGGGTCTTTCATTTGTTTGTGCCCTTACAATCTCCTTATGCTCCGTTTGCAAGCATTTCCCTCTAAGCAGCGTATATAGCCTACAACAGAACAGAAGAGCCGCGTTTAGCCTATAGCCTAGGTTTGGTTCCCCCTGATTGCCAGGACGCACTTTTGCACACAGATGACTGGTTTCATAGGCCTATAGTTCCTTATGCGGTCTTTTATTTGATTGTGGTGCATTAATTCAACTTTTCTGCTCCATTTTAAAGCACCTCCCTTCCTAGAGCACCTGCTTTTTGCCATTTGCATTCTGCATCCAATGCGGCACCTCATAAATTAGCGAGAGGGCGCAACACGCTCCTCTTTCGTCTACAAACCCAGAAGAAAGTGATCAGGACAGGGCGCCTCTCGCAACATCTGCCTACTGTCGGTGCGTCTTTTTGCATAGCCACTCAAGAACAGTAGGGAGTTGGAAGCAAAGTATTTCAAACCAAATGTCTTTTTTAACGTTTCCTTCGTTTGCTCCCCCACTGACGCTGCGCTTAGGCTATGCAATGCAATGCACCCTTTTTGCGTGCCTGTTTGTAGGCACTAGCCAAGTAGTTGGGTAGGTTGTTTTTTATTTGATGGTCCATTTATTGTTTTTTATTTGATGGCGTTTCATTTTCGCAGGTCGTTTGCATTAGGATAGGTTACTAATTCCCGTAGGCCGACTGAACGCAACTTTGTTGCATATTTGCTGGCAGACGGGGATCTCGTGAACATTAAAGCTTCCACCACGTCGGGCAATTTTGAAAGTGAGTGCAATGTACACTGCAGAAAACGGTCACAACTTGCTTTACATGTCAACATTTTTGTTAGTTTATTTTGATAGGCCTATTCGCGAGCATATTTTCCAGCAGAGATAAAAACCAGAAGGGGGGACAATCCCCCCCATCCCCCCCGGCAAATCGCACCCTGTGTGTAGGTGTACCCTGGTAGTCCAACTACCTCTGTCTGACATTGTTGCATTGAGACATTTTCTCACTCTTTCCGAAGTCTGCATGGTTGGGATGAATGTGGTTAGCCAAGATAGGCCTGTCAACACTACGCCCTACAATTCAGCAGCTGCACATAAATATGTTATCTTTCACGAACACTACCTCTAGCATAGTAAAGATTACGCTGAAACCTGTTATTCCTAGCCTAGTAAACTAGACAAACCTGGCCAAAAACACTTTCGGCAGGATGGTGGAGAAAGCATCATAGCTACGATAAATGAAAAACGGTCATTCGCTTCGATGGGTCATGTCATTAACCAAGACAGTGCAGAGGGAATTTGGTTGGAACCACCCACGGCCATCAATTATCTGAATGAACTGATTGCATTTTCATGTTTGTCTGGCTGGCCAGGCTATGTCAACCCTGGCAATACATATAAGGAAATCCTAACCTGTAATTTAAGAATAGAAGGAAGTAATGGAGTGGAAGTTGTCAGGAAGGCTTACACAGCAAGGCTAATGTTTGTGTGTTAGTTGTTTTTTAAACCCATTACTTTTTCGACTACTTTGTATTCTAAGATCATGCATGTTGCTTCTCTTTTCTTCTCTTTTTTCAGCGCTACGTCTGCTTCCAGCACACCATGGAGGTGAAGCCCCCTGAGGACCTTCAGGATCTGGGTGTGCGGTTCCTGCAGCCCTTTGTCAACCTGCTCTCCAAAAGCACATACTGGTGGATGAACACCTTCATCACCAACGCACACCGCCGGCCCATCGACCTCAAGGTCCTGGGCAAGCTGCCCATCGCCATGCGAGCCCTCACCAACTACCTGAAGCTGCGCAAGGTTTTTGAAGCTCAGAAGGTAGAGCAGGTACTTTGTTGAGTATTTCACCATAATGTCACGGAATGGGGTTCGCAACCTATTGTTTTGCTGGCACATTTTACTTGACTGTACAATATTTATAAATATGTGGTATGTTTCCGGTCTTGGTATTGATTCTCATGGAGAACAGTTTATTTTCTCAACAGTTTATTTCAAACCGCATGGTATAGGTAAATCAATATGTTGGAGGAGGTCCATTAATGTGCTGGAAATCGCTATGGGAAAAGATGCCAACTGATGCTATCTGAAACAATCAATACCCAACATCTCATGATGCATTTCACAACTTCAGCAGTATAAATGAAATAAAAGGAAGGCAAATTAAGCTAAACTGTTCATATAGAACCGTTTAAAAAAAAAAAAAAAACACAGAAAAACGATTACCTTCACCAGAGCATTCAGACACTTGTGCCTTGTGCTTACCAGTATTTTCTGCTACATGCTTGGGGGAAGTATGATATTACTCTCCTCCACTCAGGCTGACCTGTGTCACTTTTTCCACGATGTCATTACTCTGCTGCTTAAACTCACAAATATCCAGGTCATAGGCTAGTTTATTGCAGCCACAGGGACAAAAAACAGCCATGAGATGCCTTTCATCTTGGAAAAAATGTTAACCCAGTCATATGAACATGATGTTTATGTACACAGTACACTGTATGTCTCTCTTCCCACTCCAAATGTCCTCCTGGAGGAAGGGTGCCATTCACATTAAGCTGGTAATGTCTTGGTGCTTGACTCCTTAACCACATCAGTAATGGCAGATTTGCTGCCACCAACCCCCTTTTGACTCTCAGCCAGTAAAGCCAGGGCCGCTGACAGATTTGGACGGGTCCAGGACAAAGTCATTTGAAAGGGCCCCCCCACTCAATACATACAATGTAATGAGGACCCAATTCTGACTGACTCCCCTCTCTCTGGACCCAGGGCGATTGACCCCTTTTGTGCCCTCCTGTCATCTTCAGCCATAGGAGACCAGAAGAGCATGCAGAGCCACTTCACACGTCAATAAATCTTTGGCAAACTGTGCCTTCCTATGTCAGTAAAGCTTACACCCCCTCACTTCCTATGTGACACCAAAGTCACTGACCCTCCGGCATCCTACAGTAACAGCCACAGCCGACATCTTTGATGGAGCTTGAAGGAAGTTGGATCTAATCTGGGTTACTGGAGTTCGTAGTGGATATAACAGAAGCAGCAGTGCGGTGGTGTGTGTGGTGTGTGTGTGTGTGTTGAGTGTGTGTGTGTGCACGCATGTTTGTGTTGCGCTTGCCTGTCTGTGTTTGTGTGTACAGTATGTGTGTGCCTGTCCATGATTGTATGTGGACATGCATGTGTATGCGTGTGCCTGCCTGCCTGTTTATGTCTGTGTGTTTGTTGGGGGATGCTAGTATGGGGGATGTGGGTCAGATATGAGGTCAAGGGCTGTAAAGGGTGAAGGTTTTCCACTCTGTGGTGTGAACCATGCTCCATGCATGGACACTGTAAGCTCAACGTCCTATGTCTCCTCTACTTTTATTTCCTTCCGGGTTACATTGAAAGGGAGACACTGTTCCCATTTTCACTGTGAACACACTGGCCCTGTTGACCTCTGGAGGGGTGAAAGAACTCTGTTACCATGGGAACGAGCCCAGCGGGCGTACGAGCGAGAGTGGGAGGGTGGACAGTGTGAGAAGACGGGCCCCGTGCTTCGCCGGACCTCCTTCTGAACTCCAGGTAGGACGAGGCAGCTTTGCACGGCCGCTGAGTGTCACCCGGCAAATGCGTCACCGTCGGCGACACCAGGATGTGCGAGAGATGCGAGCAGTCACGTCTGCTCCGGACCCACCGTGGACTCGCCGCCTTCAACCAGAAGTTCACAGCCCAAGCTTTTCCGGCTCGGATGACACTGATGATGATTCTGTAAACAAATGGCTTGATCGGGGGGTCCTGGAGAGAGGCTTCCCCTCTGCACGGATGCTTGGCGCGACTCGGCTCGCTGTCGGGGGTTGGTCTGGTCAGAGAGAGCCGGAAGCGCAGACTTTGTTATGTTGGATTGGGGTTAAGGCAGGATGTTCCTACAGCCTTTGGGCTGTGTCAGTTGTCTGCATTATATTAGGGAAAACAAAACACATGCAGGATGTTTTATGCTGTATATAAACGGATATTTGCATAACCGAAAAGTCAAAATAATATGAAAAATAATCAGAATGGTCTTGTCTGAACAAGTGTTTACACTTCCCACAGTTGTAATGATTAAACATGTAGCATTGTATGACAGACACGGTAGAGTTATGGCCTATTAAATGTGTAGATTTTAAAAATCGGTAACACTAGTGTTACATCTATTAGCCCTAATACATACAATATTAATGCCTGTATAAGTAACTTGTAAGGCATGTACAACGCAAAATCAAACAATTATTACAGTAGGTCCTCATTAAGGTTATATTGGTAATAAAGCCTTAATTGTGCATGAGCAAGACATTTGTGAATACATGCCTAAAAAATGTTTGATTTAAATGATAGTACATACCTTACAAGTTACTTATACAGTTTACAGGCATTAACATTGTATGTATTAGTGCCAATAGATGTAACACTAAAATAAAGTGGAACCAAAAGATCTAATTTCCAAAACAATCATATCTCGTCAGGAAGCAGAGGATGTTTCAGTGCTCACCAGAGACAGCAGAATACAGAAATAGAGAAGTGTGCCTGGCACTGTCAAAGAAAAACAATAGCTGTGTTAAATTTATAATTAACATGCACTTCATGTATTTTTAGCAAACCTCTCACATCACATTATAAGGAATGATATGTCCTGATCTCCCTTCTTTCATCGTCTTTCTATCTCCTTTTATCAGCCCTCCTTTCTTTTATTCTGTCTATCATCTCCTTTCTGTATTCCTTTTCTCAGCCTCTACTAAACCCTCTCCTTTCATCATCTTCATCCTCCACATCTCTTGTTATTTTTTACCAGGGGGTCACTGGCTTGGCTTTACTTGTGTCTATTTACATTGTGGTTTGCTACATTTGCTAAAAGTTATTTATTTCCAAAATCCATGCTGCCCATTCACAAATGTTACCTTTTTCATGATTACTTACCACCACCATCAAATTCTAAGTATTCATTATGACTGGGAAAATTCCCCTTTTCATACATGGAAAGGGGGATCTTCTCCATTGTCCGCCATTTAGAATTTCCAGAAATAGACATTTTTAGCAGCAAAACGTGCTGTACTTAGGTCATACTAGTAAATATTAGTTCATTACTTGAAAAGCACAGTTTCAATGAGCTGCATAGTTGCAATACCTACTCTGACCACCATCCTACACAGTGCACCTTTAATGGCCATTGTGTCACTATTAGAAATACAGTAGAAGTCACTATTCGGTCCCATTCTATGAGTATCTCTGAGAACTTCCATGAGATTTCCCAAGTGTTTTGAGCTGGATCTCTCAAGGAGCCATCATGGAACATCATCAATGGCTCCTATATTGTTTCCCAGAAGCATCAACCAGAAACTGGTGAAACTCCTCAGGTGAGGAACGTAATGAACTTTCAGCTCCCAAAAAAAGTCCACTTGCACCTTAGCTGCTTACAGTGCATTTCATTTTAAGAATCTTTGTCTTAAATAGACAATGGAGGGTCCTGGGGGAGGGCCATTTACAGATAAAGGTAAACCATTATGGTTAATAGTAACAAGAATTAATGTTTGCTTCTCCCCCTGCTCCCCCCTCCTGTAGAGGCCCCTGGGCACCCAGCCCATGGGCCCCAAGTGGATCTGGAGGGCCCTGCGGAAGGCCTTTGGGAAGCCCCTGATCCTCAGCATCACCTTCCGCTTCATGGCTGACCTGCTGGGCTTCGCCGGGCCCCTCTGCATCTCTGGGATCGTCCACCACATCAGCAAAGAAAACCGCACCACCCAGCCACCGGTGAGAGATGATGCACATTAACCCTTTTGCATGGAGTTTCTGGTATAGCATTACCCATAACTTAACATAACATAACATTACCAAAATGGTAACTACAAAGTCTTAATCTGTTTCTTCAGGCTCTCGGTAAAGTCATTGCAGTGTTGTTATGATGTAGTTGAGTTTTTTATGCCAAGGGTAAATAGTGTAAATGTACACCTATTTAAATCCACCATTAAAGGTGCACCATTGTACTTCGATACCATAGGTACCCAAAATGTACATAGATACCAAACAAGAACAATCGGATAACATAGTATTACTAAAAAGACTGTGCAATGTGGTAGTACTGTGGTATTACTACACTTTTTTTTTTCTTTTTTCGATGAATAATAAGGCGTTCCACTGGTGCAATGTTGAGCATTACGAGGCTCATATTCCACTCTCTTCCTTCTCTGAACATCACTGAGGTGATATCCTTTCTTGTGTGTCATTTCCTGGGACAAGGACATTGGGTCATCTTGCTCCTCCAGTAGTTGGAGGAGATGTTTATTATTAGAGCATCATGAGACCACAGGTGGTAGGCTAGTCTGGCAGACTCCCAGGAGTGCACTCGTGTGTGTCCCCAGACAGAATAGAAGGCTCGATGAAAGATTAATGGACGCCGCCACTGCTCCGTTTTCTGAGGCTTAAATATCAGACGCCACAGGGAAGTTCTGATCTAACACTGTCATCAAGGATGCAGTGTGCAGAGTGTTCTTCATGTTCTGACCCAATGTGTCTACTTTTTTTCTGCACGGAGAGTCAGGCCTAAATAAGACTGTGTGAGTTGAATATGTTATTTGAAGTTTCTCATCGCCACCATTGTCAGCCTCTGTGAGACTGTGAGACTATGTTTCTGGGCATAATTTATTATGGCTACTTAATATACCCCCTAGACGGACACAGAAGAGCATTGCAATCAAATTGTTCGTGTCAGTTTGATGACACCTTTATCTGAAGATAATCTAGATGCAGTGGATGTTTCATTGTGCATTTTGTCGGAGCTCATTTCCTAGCCAATTTCCACTCGATTGCCTTCCAGAAGTTGGAGAGTTTCTGCATCTTTAATAAGGCCATATTACCAGGCCCTGCAATGACAGGTAGGGAAGGAGAAGTGAATGGATTTCAGAAATGGCTCCTATGCACTGATAAATTATTCAAAATGGAATTTATTTATGACCTGGACGTATGAGCCTCTCACCTGCTGAAAGACGAAATAAGAGAGAGAGAGAGAGAGAGAGAGAGAGCATATTGAACATTATTTTATTCAGTTTTAGATAGGCAGTTTGCACTCAATTCTGCACTCATTTCTCATTTAATTGTGACCAGTAAAGCCTCCGGATGACAAATCTCATATATTCCATAGTTGCTCTATGTGCTGTGAATCAAACACTTTTCAGAGTTGAATGAACACTCATCTTGGTTCTACTCTGTATGTGTCCAATGACAGTGAAACTGAGAAATTGACTGTGTGCATGGGCAAGCCATACATGATAAAAATCAAGGAACACCACACACATGACACGTGATAGCGCACAGGCCTCCTGCCCATGACATTTATCTTTCTTGTATGTTAATCTTCAGCAAGCCTTAGACTGTGGTAGGCCTACTCTAGGGGTGGGTATTGGGAAGGGGTTTCACGATGCACATCACGATACACATGCCACGAAGCGATACTATCACGATGCATTGAGATACATGTATTATTGCGATGCATTGCGATATTTACGTCATTCATTTTCTTTTTTCACCTTTGCCAACATTATACAATAAAATATAAATAAAAATTATGATAATTTATACGTAGAATAGGTTGCAGAAGGCTACTTATAAAGTTTCAAAATAATAAGAATGACGATTTGAAGCTTGGAAGCACTATCACATCATATCATGCGGTGTTGTTGTCCATGTTTTCTGGACCAAAGGGTAACAGAACTTTGAAAGGACACATCACGATACTGC
>NC_085860.1:36506518-36519018 GCF_034702125.1 Engraulis encrasicolus | reverse complement strand
GGCCAGCTGCACAGTGCCCAGGGGTACCAAACATTTTTGACCAGTGAGGGGGCAGCACACGACACAAACTTCACAAATATTGTTCATAAAGGGGGCAGCAGTGAGGTCAAGTGCCTGGGGGCACCACATTGGCTTAATACGGTCCTGCGCGTACACTGTACACGGTACACCACATTGAATATCTTTGTCTATCGCTGCTCAGGGTCTACGTACATCATCTCTTCAAGAAAGTTCCTGCCCAATGTAGTGCTAATTCAATACTTACAGAATCGATTTAACTATTGTGTATTATGTATTACTGTAATAACAGATGCGGAGGCACAGTTACCGGTGAACACAAAATTGAACTCTGCCACTCACACTTACATCACACATGCACACACACACATCACTCACACATTGCACCCAGCGGCTTCATAATAAAAAAAACTCTTACTTGTGCATCAGTATACACAACATTAACATCTTCTAGAGTGTATTTGTCTACTCTCTAAGTGTTGAATAATGCTGCCTGTTTCCCCATCTGTCTGCAGGTGCAGCTGCTAGGAGTCTACTTCATCTCCTCCAGGGAGTTCCTGGCCAACGCCTACGTGCTGGCTGTGCTGCTCTTCTCTGCCCTGCTCCTGCAGAGGACATTCCTCCAGGCCTCCTACTACGTGGCCATAGAGAACGGCATCAACCTACGAGGGGCCATACAGGTACAAAACCAATCAGCTGGCGTTCAGGATTAGCCTGACAGGCCAGACCATTCATTTTGAATGACTTCGTAATTCACAAATGGTCTGATTACGCTGCTGACCAGTCTTACCGACCAATAAGCGAACGCACTTGGGAGCGTAATATCATACGTCATGAACGTCAACTGTCAGTGATTGGTCAGAGCTCATTTCAAACCAGAGCTGAGCTCAGTCCTCCCACCCAAGTGCTTCAGGGCATCGAGGATCTAGACCAAAAATGAATTACAAAATAATTAATGTGGTCTACTAAAACCAGGCTAGTTCAAGATTACATGCAGGAGTGTCTTTCTCGGTAGCATTGTCGACTATATTAGTGGCTCAGTTGATTTCAAGGCAGTTTCCCAAAGTTGCTAATCTGGTCAAGTCATGCAAAAGCACACAATAGGTGCTGTTACACAGTTATGTTTAGAATGTTAACCCCTTTGCGCAGAGGCTATGTTATGACCATACTGTCACCAAAATTGTAATGGCTATGTCTTAATCTGTAACTTAAGGCTCTCTGTAATATCATAGAAATGGCTGTTATTATATAGTTTAGTATTTTCAGCAAATAGTGAATAGGCCCGCCGGCGACCCCATCTGCAAGCTAAAACACAAAACTGATCCATAAAAAAAGATTGCCACATTCCAAATGAAAGGTCATCTGCTTTCCATATCTATGATGAGAACTGTAGGCATATCATATCAAAATACCATTTTAAACCCTGTTCATTCACTTTTACATTATGTTTGCTACCCAGTTTGAAAATGCATTATTTCCCTATCCACTCCAGATGAAGATCTACAATAAGATCATGCGTCTGTGCACATCCACCATGTCCATGGGGGAGATGACGGTGGGCCAAATATGTAACCTGGTTGCCATCGACACCAACCAGCTGATGTGGTTCTTCTTCCTGTGTCCAAACCTGTGCGCCATGCCAGTTCAAGTAAGCCAGACAGCCTCCTTTCCTGTTACCTTTGAGGTTGCGATTACACCTTTTCACAATGACGATTGACAAGGTCTGTTTTGAAGCAAGGCAGGGGACATGATTACCAGCTTGAGGTTTTCATACAGAGGGTTTTCAAGTTTATCAGAGGACGTGCTCAACTTGAGCAAAATGAATGATTTTGGGGGGTGCGATAAAAGGTATCAACTTAAAGAAGAAAAATCCGTACTCACAAGCTACAGTACGTCTCATTATTTATTTATAGATTACCACCATGTCCACAAGCAAACGTGTTTCGGCTCTTAAGCCTTCATCAGTGCGTCGTCACGCACTGATGAAGGCTTAAGAGCCAAAACACGTTTGCGGATTGCAGATTTTTCTTCTTTAATTTCATACAGAGGGAAAATTGGTGTCTACGTGCAGTTAAATGCCACATACATCTTAACCTGTTTCAAAGGGAATGTTATGTTCAAAGGTGTGTGAAGTCATGTGAAAAGGGCCAATTCCATGCTCGTTGTGGTTAAGCAGTGTGACTGATAAAAGCTGTCTGAAACAAAATGGGATTCGTTTGCTGAAGGAGCAATGCGCAAGGTGGCAGTTCTGTGATGCTTTGTGCGTGACCAGGGGGAGGAAATCCAATCCTGGAACACGTCTGTGTTTTCCCTCCTCTGATGGTTCCCAAGATAGAAGGTCAATTTTGTAATTCGTTATATTGATTCAGAAGGCCAGTGTTTCTCCTTCTCTCTGTAGACCTCTACTGCCAAAGCAGCCCATTCCGTCTTATACTTTCCCCCCTTTCTCCACTCTGCCTCATTTCCTCTATCACAATAATTCTCTTCCACACCATAGACTGCATTGTGGTGAACCTGACAGATCCCAGACTGGATTACAAGATTACATTTTATAGTCTGTGCACTGGTAAACTACCCAAGGGCACCAAAACTGCCACCTTGCACATTGCTCCTTCAGCAAACAGTTCTTATTTTGTTTCAGACAGCTTTTATCAGTCAAACTGCTTAACCACAACGAGCATGTAATTCGCCCTTTTCACATGACGTCACACACCTTTGAACATTACATTCCCTTTGAAACAGGTTGGTGTGGAAGAGAATTATTGTGAGAGAGGAGATGAGGCAGAGTGGAGAAAGGGGGAAAAGTATAAGACGGAATGGGCTGCTTTGGCAGTAGAGGTCTACAGAGAGAGGGAGAAACACTGGCAGAGGAGCCCATCAGAGGGGGGAAAACACAGACTTCTTCCAGTATTAGATTTCCTCCCCCTAGTCACACACAAAGCATCACAGAATGGTTTCTTTTTTATCCAGGCTGTATGCACAATATTTTTGTGTTTTGTGTTCTGTGTTTTGGAGAGTTTGCCATGGGATGACACATGCTTCTGCATACAGCGCCCTGTGGATGTGTGAGGTATTGCATTGCATTAAGCTTAAGTTTTTTATGCCTTTATTGTTTACACGTAACAATATGCAACCTGGCCACTCACTCCAGACATGGGTAGCCGTTCATGCTCAGTTCCAGTCTTGGAAGTTTTGGGAGGGGTAGGTGCCCATGGGCAATGTTGCTTAGAAAGAGCAGTGGGTTCTTTTTGTAATGCACACAATATGAACAAAAACAGAAGTGAGTCCTTTTGCTGTTTGCTGACTGTGCAACCCGGATGAACCTGCAAACGTCCACGTTGTTGTCACGGTTGGCAAAAACCAAGTATTTTGGGGTTCGCATTGCGAACCAACTTTCCGGTTCGCAAACGCTCATTTTTGTGGCGTGAACGCGACGGCCAGTTAGCGAATAGGTGCAGGAACGGGCACCCGCACGGTTCACAGTCGACCTGAATGTGCTATAGTTGACTGCTGAGTTGCTATAAACTGAGTTAGGTACACTTAAAGGGGACTAGGTGTGAAAACACTCTTAGGGCAGAGTCAGGTGTAATAATGTGCTGTGGCACAGCTCCCCCGGTTCCAGTCATTTCCATTCTCATTCAGCCATCCTGTTGCCTATTCCTTGGTCTAATTCAGTGGTTTTCAACGTGGGAGCCGGGCACCCCTGGGGGGCCACAAGGAGGTGCTGCGGGGGGCCGCGGCAGATTGGCAGGAAAAGTATAGTACAACAAAATAAATACTTTAATAAACTGAATAACGAACATAAATCAAACTAAACTAAAAATTAGCAAAACAATATTCCCAACAGCATTATAAAAAAAAATCTATTGCGTCTCCAAACATTACTACTATTATTGTTACAGTTGTATGTTCTAGTGGGGCACTGCCTCAGAGACATAGACTATGGTTGTGATATGGGGGGCCTTCTCATGGTTAAGTTTGGGAACTCCTGGTCTAATTCTTATTCAGGCATACCTTCCATGCAGAGGTCCGGTTCTTATCTCTCCCAGCAGGCATGACCATTGCTGTGTAGCTTTGTTGATAAGTAAATATAGTAGGATTACATGCAGCACTGATTCACTAAAGCCCCACAGGTTATGTTATCTGTCACCACAGCTTACAAACAAAAGCAGCATGATGGGCAGTTCAGTCTCTTTTTCATTTTGCCTTTTTACCAGAGCTTTTTGCTGAGTCACCCTACCCTTATATCGAGATCATTTTAATACCATAAGCCCCGCTTTGTTTCTACACATCAGTTACATTCCTAACATAATCCAACAAATATCAGATTAATTTTAGAATAGGCAAACACAAAGCCCAGCCAAAACATTTCACATTTCACTCAATGCAGATTATTTTTAAGATCTCTCACAATCAGTCTCCTTTATTACTTTTGCTGGCATTTACAGCTGCATAATTCCGAAGATGAAATATTTGTCATCCTCTGTCATTTGTCATTCCTGATGTGTTGTGGAGGCTCTGTCAAATGAATCACTAGTCTTCTTTTGTCACAGTTTTCTTCCGTTGTTTTTTCTCCTGACGTTTTCCTCTCCTCTCTCGTTTGCACCTGTCACATTTGCTGTGCCGTCTTATCCAAAGCAATTTATGCATTTGGACAGCATGACATAGGGTTATAATGGAAAGCAGCCCCTCTGCTGAATTCTGTAGTGTGCTTCAAGGCACTTGTCCAGGTACTCTTACCTAAAGCAGTTGACCCTTTTTTGTTCATTGAGTGTTTCCATGATTGCAGGAGCTTTTGGAGAGCTTCAGTATCAGCGTGTTCTAATCCACAGCGTGTTGTTTGTCTTTGTATAGCCTATTAACTGCTGCTCACCCTTTATGTGCCAGAGCCAGTACTTCCTTGCTGCATAATTAGTAAGCTTCTGTGTAGGCTGAGGCACTCAAGAGACAACTGCTCGTGTCCTAACAAGGCAGGTGGTGTTCCTCATTTTTGCACGGAGATCTGTCTTCATCCATGATGGATATTGTTCAGATTCTGCTTAGGCATCTTTGAACAACATTTTGGAAGGATTTAATTTAGCAGCAGATACATTGTCAGCATCTTGACAACCATCAGAATCACTCAGACAGTAGCCTAATCAGCCCATGCCAGCGGCACTGCCGAAACGCTTAGTATTTCTGCATCGTATCGTGTCTAGCACAGGTAGCATAATTATCACCCAGTTATACAATATGTATATAATTTATCATACTGTGATGTCAGACAAATGTATTGTATTGTGTCTACTTTATAGTAACACCTTTTTATTTAAAACATTTTATATTTTTTCTAACCAAAAGAAAAAAGAAAACCACAATGGTTTGAATATCAAAATGTACCACTCTTTGATGCCTCCATGGCCAAAACTTTATGGCATCATCTGGAAATGAATGCCCATTTTCAAAAGATTCAATACTAATTCAATCCGTAGTTTTTGTGTGATGCTGCCAACAAGGAGACAGGTGGACGTGCCAATAGACAGAATCCAAAGCCAAAACCCTGCCAATAATTGCAGCACCTCTTTGAATTGCATCTGGTCTGGCTCAGTCTTATTCTGGCACTCCCCTTGGCTGGCGCAGGACATCATTTTCACCCTCGTATTCAAAATTGGATTCATCTTCTTTACTGAATTATTGATTGTGTCAATTATAGATAAGTTAGCATAAAGTTTTGTACCTGAAAACTTCCCACATTTCAGCTCTGAATGGTCGTAGAATTTGAATTTCCATCTGACCTGTTTTGTTAGCCAGTCTATGTGTGTGGTTATGCAAACGAAATGGTGTTAAATCATTCTCTATGAACAACATCTGTGCTTGATTACCTTTTGTGTAATTTTCAGGAGCTGCAATCACTCCCAAAGGTCATTAAGCTGTTTTATTGCACCTCTTGATGTGTGTCCTGAGGAATTCTCCTCATGCTGCTTTCTGCATAATAATGTCCTTGATAAAATCACTGATCTTCAGAAGCAAATATGCCAAAAGCTATTCAGCTATGCATTGCTATTTTTTTTTTTATTATTTTTTTTTTTTTACTTTCGTGAAACAGGGTGCTGCCTTGACATGACAAACTGTTAACCCCTCTACTTTTCCACAGATTATTCATTCAGAATCTGCCCCCTGTTTTTCAGTTACAATACATTACATTAAATTTGGCAGATGTACACACACAGACACAGACACAGACACACACAGACACACACACACACACACACACACACACACACACACACACACACACACACACACACACACACATACACACACACACACACACACACACACACACACACACACACACACACACACACACACACACACACACACACACGTCTCTTTGAGTCTTTCCCAGCTTAGGCAAGGCAAGACAATTTATTTCCAAATGGGAAATAAATTAAATAACAAGAAACAAGATAAAAAAAATGTGCAAAAAAAGAGAGAAGACAATAAGCATAGTAACAATAACCGCGCGAGGCATGCTGTAAAAGAAGACAAAGGCAGATAAAAACAAGATTAAAAAAGGCAGGAATGAAGCAGGAAGGTAAAAGAATAACAGATAAAAATAGCCACTATAATAACCATTTTCTATATTTCTAGTTCATTTGACCCCCTCTGCCTTTCTACAGTTTGTTGCTGGATTAATTCAGAAACAAATGTGCCACCTGTTTGTCAGCTACCCATTGCTTGTTTAGTTTTGTGGGACTGCAGAGGACTGGATTGACATGACAAACTGTTCATTTGTACCATCTGTCAAGGACCACACTAGTCCTTTTATGTGTTTGTTTGTCTTATCTAAATGTGTTTGTTTACATCCTATATTTTTTCACATTTTCCACAGATTATTGTTGGAGTAATCCTCCTCTACTACCTCTTGGGTATAAGTGCCTTGATTGGAGCCACCGTTATTGCAGTCCTGGCCCCAGTGCAGTACTTCGTAGCAACCAGACTCTCTGAAGCACAAAAAAGTACCTTGGTAAGTGTCCCTCAGCAGCTCACTGATGTGTAGGGCTACTGTATGGTGCTTAGTCTCAACTGCTTTCCATGCAACGATTCAATATGATACCACTTTTTTTGAATTTGTAATTTGAGATATACGCTCTAGTGTACATTTTCTTTGTATATTAGTTTCCACGCAGAGGCTCATCTTGTCACCAGGCTAGGCAGGCAGCTGCTTGGGGCCCGTATGGTGGACAACAACCCACACTTTAAACTGCAATTGTGGTGATTTTGGTTCAAATGTTCCTTCTTTTAGATATTTTGCTTGGGGTCCCAGGAGACCCTAGATTCACGTCTGTTTCCACGTAGCATTTTTAGTGTCAGTTTTCTGTTTATTGTGAAAGCCCATTCCTAGCCCTTCCTTGAAAATGAACACCATTACACCATAATTACACCATAATTCCCTCCATACATGCAGCCAATGGTAGCGGCTGTAAATAATGGCTGCAGGAGAGGGTGCAGGGCTAATGGACTAATGATGATAACGGTTGCTCAGGGCTAAGAGCCTCTCACCGCACTCCTCCACTCCTGACTGTCCTTAATGACAAAATCCCACACATTTCACTGTTACTTAAAAAAAATGACCTGTGATTTACTTGTAGGGTTGATATGAGTTACAGTCTTGGTTATTTAGGCCTACATTCTCTTTAGATAATATGATGCATATTTTCCTTTCTCTATCTCAAGCATATTGAATGGCTGAGTATGACAGTGTGCAATATAGTGCTTTTGATTGGTTGGTTGGTTGGTTGATTGATTGATTGATTGATTGATTGATTGATTGATTGATTGATTGATTGATCGATTGATTGATTGATCGATTGATCGATTGAGTGTTTTACTCTAATGCTTGACTGATGATTACCTGATGAAGGTTTAAGACCAAAACATTGTCATTATTAAGAAATGGTCAGTGTGCAGCATATTTTCTCTGCCACTGTGGTGTTGCTGCTCTCTCTGCACCGCAGGAGTACTCGACTGAGCGTCTGAAGAAGACCAACGAGCTGCTGAGGGGCATCAAGCTGCTGAAGCTCTACGCCTGGGAGCACATCTTCTGTGGCAGCGTGGAGGAGACCAGACACAAGGAGCTCACCAGTCTGCAGTCCTTCGCCCTTTACACCTCCGTATCTAGTGAGTTAGACCAGACCTCTGGAACGCTGGCCAATACTGAATACATTAGCAGCATCATGCAGGGGATGGCACACACAGCTGTCAGAGAGTTGAAAGTAAAATTTTGGAAATGTAAAATGAAAGAGAGAGATATAGGAAAAGAGAGATAGACAGATATACACACAGAAAGATACACTAAGAAAGAGGGAGATGGAGAGAGAGAGAGAGAGAGAGAGAGAGAGAGAGAGAGAGAGAGAGAGAGAGAGAGAGAGAGAGAGAGAGAGAGAGAGAGAGAGAGCAGCAATCACAACAGCTGTAGCTGGAACAGCAGCAGCACCTTTGGCAGGCCAAGGCATTATCATAAAGCATGAGCTAAGTAGAGCCTTAATGGCTTCTTCATGTGCACATAAATAAATCATATACACCATATAACGTTTAATGCCTGCCCTGTTAACTGAGTGTGGCTCTTCTTAAGTATAAGCCTCTGTGAAAAATAAGGACGATAGACATTGGCATTAGTACACATGCACATTTTCATTTAGCTTTCTACTATGAAACATAACTGAGGATTGCGTGTCCATGCTTTTGTGTTCATTCAAATACATTCTCCTCTGTTTCAGTTTTCATGAACGCAGCTATCCCGATTGCAGCAGTTCTCATTGTGAGTATATTTTAAAATACCCATAGTCGTATATTTGAGAGTTCTTTTTCAACTAGTCCTCATGGTCCTGGTTTTACATTTAGCTTCGTGGACAGTTAGAGACAGTGCATGCTGTGGTTGCTGAAGGGCATTTAAAGCAGATAGCTGTTTGAGGTCATCCAAAGAGGAAGCAGGCAGGCCACCTGAGGTGGCTGTGCTGGAGTGTGTCTCCGGTCACATTTCACTGCGCTCCTTATTTAGACTTTAATCACCTCTACTACATCCTTGGGCTGTATTTCCTCTGCTCTATTGACGGATTGTTGGATTTGGTTGCCATGCACAGTACTTTTAAAGGTTGACACCTTGATCCAAAGACTTTGGCAGTAAGCAACTGGACTTAATAGAAGTTGCTACAGCCAGACTGTTTGGCTAACACATGACCTGAATGAATGGGGATCTTCACGGACGCTGGATGACTTGATGATGTTTTTCTTTCTGCTCCTCAAAGACATTCGTGGTCCACGTTCACATCTCGGAGGATGCCAGTCTGTCCCCAGCGGTGGCGTTTGCTTCCTTGTCCCTCTTCCACATCCTGGTCACGCCGCTTTTCCTCCTGCCAAGTGTTGTGCGGTCTACAGTCAAGGCCCTGGTCAGGTAAATAACTGTTCACCTAGGCTTAAATCTATACATTTTGTTGGATAGACGGCTTCTATAATAATGTTATGTAGTAGTTATTGTTCAGTATAGTTGCCCAGGATAACAGCTATGTGTTACAGAGTATTATGTTACCTTTATCTATTTGATAATAGCTATGTTGTGAGCTTTTGGAGTGTTCCCATAGATGCTACCGAGAACAGAGATGAAATTTTCAGTTGCTGGACTCCTGTAGATGTTGCATTCTACTTCTGTACTCCCAGGTTATTGAATGATGGCACTTCAAAGTGGGACACTGTAGTGTAGCCTATCAGTAGGATGCAGTGTTTGTAACCGGAACTTTGATGGCATTGTTTGGGAATCCACAGATGCAAGTGGTATGGAAAAGTCTACTAGAGAGCTCTTGAAACTCTGTGTTCACTGACCTGAACATAGAAGTACCACATATGTTCGATTCTAAAGTGAGGGGGAGGGACTAGACCCGGAAACCGGAAGAATATTGACAGTTAGAATTTTTTCTTTTAGAATTCTTTTGATTGATAGTCAAAAGCAACCATCGCCCTATCAGAGCTTGTTCTCAGTGTTGTTAAGGTACTAATCCTGAAATTTAGGGCACAAGAATCCTCGCAGATCTATTGCGGATGCTTCAAAGCCGTTGAATGGAATACAATAGAAGCCCACTGTCCATATATGTAGTATATATATATATATATATATATATATATGGACAGCGGGCTTCTATTGTATTACATATATATATATATATATATATATATATATATATATATATATATAATGCCACTGACTGTGTTCTAATTGGAAGGGTTGGGTCAGCTTTGTTCTTCTATATAGCTGCAGTTCTTCTTGCTTCACTGGCAGAACTAACGCTCATGGTAATTAGGGAGACCAGGCTTTGGAAGGCTGAGGTTCTCAGGGGGTACTGGCTTTGTTCTAACAAGACAGGCGACGTATCTGTTCAGTGCACACAGAGATATGTGTATGTTTGCACCTGTGTTGGATATGATTAAAGTTTTGCTCTGGCAGTTTTACAAAAGTGCCAAGGCGTTCTTTTAGAACGTCATTTTATGGTGCATACTGTTTGATCATGACTGAATTGCATTTGAACAGGAGTTAGGATTAAAGAGGGCAAATAACAAACCCTGTTGGTGCTGTGTAATAAAAGTCAATAATGTGGAAAATGTTTGTGAATAGCGCTTAAGTGACGTAATGGAGTACAAATGGTTTTAATCCGTCCTACTGTAGTAAAAGTAGTTGAGGGAGGCAATGAGTCCAAGAACAGGCAGGACAACAGGTGCAAACAGGAGACTGCTTGTCTGATAAGAGAAATGCCAGATGCCAATGGGATAGCTTCCACGTCACAACATGCCAGTATTTTTAGGGCTTTTAGTAGTCACAGACGGCTTTGCTCACAATCATGTCGGTGAAGCTTTTATTTTAGTTTACTATCCACTTTATTACCCAAGGTTACAAACGTGGCTATTTGGGTCATGGTTGCTAGTGCCAAGTCATTCAGAAGACCTGCTGTATGGGCAGCCCAGCCATAACTACCAGACCGGACATCCTGTGGTAGCACACAAAAAAACCCATTGAAGTGGCTATGGTAATAAGGTGGATACTCCATTGTCATTACTTACTGTTGACCATGTTGGATGAGTTTAATCATGAAGGGCAAGGCTGTCTTACAAAGGGCAAGTGACTTGCTCTAGCTCCAGTGTTTCTCAAAGTTTTTCAGACCTACGACCACTTTGTCCTCCAAAAATGTTCAGGGCCCACCTGCCAACTGAATTGATTGCTAATTTTGATGCAGATCACTTTCTTTTTATCCACATTTACAAGCCTGTCTTATTGTGGTGAAAATGAGACTTCAGCTATGTTTAGTTTTGTTATAATATTACAAATATAGCTTACTGCTTGCTTGGATAAATAAAAATCCCCTCGCGGACTCCCTGAGCTCTGTCGCGGACCCCGGACCACACTTTGAGACATTGTAGGATAGCGGTGAGTGACAATATACTTATCCACAGCAGCCTGACAGGTCCTGGCTAACCCTTAATGGGCTATGGAAAGGCTTCAAAGAGCTGGTCTGAGCTGTATCCTATATGGTCTCCCCTTATAGTATGCCAGGCCAACGCTTTTACTCTTTACAGTACAGTTAATGGAAGCTGAACAGCATTGCAGGCATGTGGGGATGTTTCTAGACTGGAGACAGCTGCTGTCAGTAATAGGTGGTTGTTTTTTTATGTCACCACTTTCACATAATTGCATTGTGGGATTGTTCTGTTTCTGCGCTGGAGGGCAAATAGCACAGCTTTTGTTCTGCGTTGTACTGTATGGTATTTTGTGTTATTCTCAACTTGAAAAGAATGGTCGTCGCACACTCAGAACTTCATGCAGTTACATTTAATAAGACAGATGACCCTGATGAAGGCGTAAGCCGAAACGTTGGTCTTATTAAATGTAACTGCATGAAGTTCTGAGTGTGCGACGACCATTCTTTTTCAAGTTGAGTCTAATTGTCTGCCGTACGCACCTCAAACGGTGTGCGTTTACTGAAACCCAAAGAAAGATTTTGTGTTATTCTGCCTCTGTTTCTTACTGCTGGAAGACAGTACTGTATGTTGAGTGGAGTGGCCCCAATGGGAAACATGTAGGTAATGAGGCTTAGCTGTTTACGATGGTGTTTAGCGATTTGGGAATAGGGAACACAGCTGCACTTTATTATTTGCCTCTATTATTGTGCCTGACAGGCACACACACACACACACACACACACACACACACACACACACACACACACACACACACACACACACACACACACACACACACACACACACACACACGTGTATGAACATGTGCACACACACACACACACACACACACACACACACACACACACACACACACACACACACACACACACACACACACACACACACACACACACACACACAGTTTAGTACTTTAATTTGGATCGCAGCACATTAAAAGTTATACAGACCCAAATACTGATGGAAATCACAGA
>NC_085860.1:36479018-36501518 GCF_034702125.1 Engraulis encrasicolus | reverse complement strand
GTAAGCATATTGTAAATCGTTTTTTCCCCATTTTACACTGATTTCCAAATCATTAATCGAGTTTTTCACTGATTTCCCTAAATAGTCAATGTAAATGAAATAAAGAAACATGTGATTTGCATAACAATTTCCTATGCAATTTAAGTTTACTCTGAGCATTAATGCTTTAAGCATCTTGGTACTGTAGTAGGCCTTGCTTTCACTGAGTATTACACCTGAGGATTTCACTGACTTTTAGGGACATGCCATGCCATCTCTTGCTTGTCTCTCTGTCTCTGTCTCTATACTTCTCTCCCTCTCTCCCTCTCTCTGTCTGTCTGTATGTCTGTCTGTCTGTCTGTCTGTCTGTCTCTCTCTCTCTCTCTCGCTCTCTCTCGCTCTCTCTCTCTTTCTCCCTTTCTCCCTTTCTCCCTTTCTCCCTTTCTCTCTCTCTCACATACTATCTCTCTATCTCTCGTTCTCTCTCTATTTCTCTTATCTTCACTGTTTGTTTATAGACCAAATACATCTACTGATTGTTGCCCACAGCGAAAGGTGTTGTACAAGTGAGCCACATGTTTCCCAGGGCCAGTGTTTACACAGGCAGACCATTTCTGCTGCTCGAGTAGTGGAAAGCCCCGCACTCTTGAGTAAACTTTTTTTTTTTCTCCAAAATGTGTCATCTCAGGGCAGGTGCTATACTGACAGCAGAGTAAGCAGAGCAGACACTTTAAAAGTTAAAGATGGGCCACCGTTCACTGCTTGACTTTACAGATTTATTTTTCTTCACAAGAAGTCTGTAAAGCCAAGCAGTCTGTGGTGGCCCATCTTAAGCTGTTGAAACAGGTTTTTTTGGTAGTTTATTAAGAAACATAATTTTTCTTTGGCCAAAATCATAAACCATCATCAACCATCATCTATACATATTTGAGAGTGCCACTTTTCACTTCTCAACGGATGAACCAGGTTTCACACACCAGGCTTATGTACTAAGACTGGACTAAGATTTCTACTGAATCTTTATGCATGCGAAAATCTGTAGAGAGAGATACACACTACATGTAATAAAAAAACAAATGCATCAACTCGTGCATAAACACATTTTCACGCGCACACGCATTTTCTCCTTGTACATCACTTTAACATGAAATTCAGTGGACATGGAAGTACATTATATAACATTTTGCGTGAGAAGGTACGCACATACGGTACCGTAGTTTTTTTGTGCGTGAGCAAGTTCTGTGCATTTGGCCCCAGAAGACTGTATTCATTGGAGAGCTCTTCCCCTCAACAACTCCTCTCTCCTCTCTTCTGTTTGGGCAGATTACCAGTGGCTACTTCACCTGGGTGGATGGACCTCCCACGCTGTCCGACATTAACATCAAGGTCCCATTTGGTAGGTGTCCAGTGTTCTGTATATGTTCACTGTAAATAACAAGTGTGTGTGTGCGTGTGTGTGTGTGTGTGTGTGTGTGTGTGTGTGTGTGTGTGTGTGTGTGTGTGTGTGTGTGTGTGTGTGTGTGTGTGTGTGTGTGTGTAGGGCTGGGTATCACAGCCATGTTCCTGTATTGATTCGATTTCGATTCTTAGGGCTTTGAATCGATTAATCACGATTCAATTCGATTCGATTCATTCCGAATCAATTCAATCCGTTCCCTTCTTGGTGCCAGAATTTGCCCATAAAGATGCGGTTGCCTATTTTTATATAAAAATGTCAAAGGGCTGTGGCTTGACAGTGTTAACAGATTGCTAATTTGTAATAAGTGGGCCTAGGCCTAATTGACTAATACCTACTGGGTATTTTCCATAGACCTAAATGAAACAAAAAGAAAAAGAACCAAAAAATCGATTTTGTGCCCTGTGAATCGATTATGTGAATTTTAGATTAAATCGATCGATTATCGATTAAATCGATTATTTTACCCAGCCCTGTGTGTGTGTGTGTGTGTGTGTGTGTGTGTGTGTGTGTGTGTGTGTGTGTGTGTGTGTGTGTGTGTGTGTGTGTGTGTGTGTGTGTGTGTGTGTGTGTGTGTGCAGCATTAAGGACATTTTCGATGTAGTGTATCTACAAATATGCATAAATACTGTGTTGTGCAGATAAACTGGTTTAATGCAGAAAATCACGGGTACACACTCTGGATATTATCATCTAAGAAATAGAATAGTGACCATTGATCATGTGAGGCTGAGGTGTCTGTGTGTGTGTGTGTGTGTGTGTGTGTGTGTGTGTGTGTGTGTGTGTGTGTGCGCGCGCGTGTGTGTGCGTGTGTGCAAGTGCGTGTGTGTGTGTTTGTTTCTCTCAGGCCAGTTAACCATGATCGTGGGCCAGGTGGGCTGTGGCAAGTCCTCTCTACTGCTGGCTGCACTGGGAGAGATGCAGAGGATCTCAGGCACTGTAGTCTGGAACAAGTGAGATAAACACACACGCATACCGAAACACACACACACACACACACACACACACACACACACACACACACACACACACACACACACACATACAAGCACTCTCTCTCTCTCTCTCTCTCTCTCTCTCTCTCTCTCTCTCTCTCTCTCTCTCTCTCTCTCTCTCTCTCCATGCACGCACACACACACACACACACACACACACACACACACACACACACACACACACACACACGCACACACACACACACACACACACACACACACACACACACACACACACACACACACACACACACACACACACACACACACACACACACACTTTGCAGACTTTCAGAAGTATAAGCCACTCCTCTGAATGCAGATAGAGCCACACTCTCATACATACTAAGACAGCCGCATGTGTCACCTTGGGACACCGATAGTCATACACTCACATTACTGACATTGGTGAGTTGTAATGAATAATTTAAGCCCCCGACTGCTGTGGAAAGGGTATAATTTCGCAGATGACAGTGATCTGCCAAAATTCATTACGAAGGCATTGTGAATGTTACATGCAGGGCCACTGACTGCTTTGGCTGGGTGCAGGACAAAGTCATCCAAAAGGCCCCCCCACCCAATACTATCAATGTAATGAGGACCCAATTTTGCCTGGGACAACTGTCCCATTTGCCCTCCCCTTAGGGGCTTCCCTGGTTACATGTACACATTATAATATACAATACACATTTAAATATTGTTTGACGAATGCATTTTCATATTGAACTGTCTTTGACGGACCTGATTGTCTTGACTTTAAGATTAAAACCACCATGACCATAGTATGCAAATAATTATTCATTTCATAGTATGTATTAGGGCAGTCATGGGTAAGAGGTTGGGGTGGCAGACTTGTAGCCCAAAGGTTCGACACCCGACCCGCCAGGTTGGCAGGGGTAGTAATTAACCAGTGCCTTCCATCCTCCTCTATGACTGAGGTACTCTGTGCATGGTACCGTCCCACTGCGCTGCTTCCTTGTCATTGGGGGCTTCCCCCTTGCACAGCTGAGGCGTAAATGCAATTTTGTTGTGTTCAGTGTGCACTTGTGTGCTGTGGAGTGCTGTGTCACAATGACCATGGGAGTTGGAGTTTCCAAGGTGGGCTTTCACTTCACTTTCACATGCTCAGATACTTCGATACTAAATGTCAGCCATTGTTGTTTATGAGGGCTCACCCAGACTGTTGTCTTAAGCTTCCCCCTCATTACATCTTCTGGCCACCTGCCAGACATCTCTTGACCTCTCAAACACGCCAACGGCCATAAAGGGACTATACGATCTCCATTCAGAGCGAGAGAGGTGAGGAGGTTAGTAGTGGGAATGGTAGAGATCTAAGCTCTAATGCGATGATAACTCTGTGCTGTGCTGTCCTTGATAGTCAGTGGAAAATAGAGTGACAGCATCATCCATCGCAGGCTGTATCCTTGCAGCACCGGTCCCTCATCTACTACGCTACCTATCAGTCATGTCAATGACGTAAACATCTGAATGTCTGGAGAGAAATAGAGGTACAGGCAGGCGGCACACTTGACACGAAGCTGCATGTGCTTCATTTGTTTTGAGGTTTATGCCATTATCAGTCAGTCTCCGTGGGTTGGCAGTGATTGAATGTACCTGTTCAAGAGTCAATGCATTCCTGTCTTTCAGGCAATTTAATTTGAAAGGGTGTCTCCCGAAAATTATTAATGACCACTTATCTCAACTCAAAGTTTTCTAAGGTAGTCCTAAATAAAAGGTATGTAGATTATCCAATTCATTTCTAGAGTAGTGTTCAGAGTTATTACATTACTGTATGCACTGTATATAAAGAAGTCAGTGTGTTTGCCATCTTTACAACAAATATTTTATGTTGGTAACATATAAGCATTTGAAATGTATTTGTTGTGCTAGAGGAGGCTAAAGGCGGGAGGGGTATTCACTTCAAGCGATGAACATCAGCTGACTGGAGGTCATTTGTACATAATTACACAATGGCGACGGGCCGCAGGGCTGTTATTTTGATGCAGCCCAGGGCAAACAGCAGGTCAGATAAGAATATCATGGCATTAGATTATTTTACCCTTACCCGCTATGCCCTCTGATCCACAGCCAACAGGCCAATAGGCACACCCTGCAAATTGTGCCCTCTCATCCTCCAGAGAGACCCTTATCTTCATCATGTATCATGACAATGACACTGAAGATGCTGGGAAAAAGTGGCTGATTCGCTCCATTACCCATTTTCCAACTCAGTCATCGGTCAAACAGCATCCCGTGGGGTCCCCAAGCTGCGGGGGTGACATGCCACTGCTGCACGTCCATGTCTGTACCAGCAGGGTGCACACATCAAATTTGCAGACACAAACGCACGTACGCACACAGACAAACACACGCTCGCACACCCACCCACACAAACACACACACACACACACGCACACACACACACACACAACACACGGACGTGCGCGCATCCATGCATGCACGCACACATGCACACGCACAAACACACACTCTCGCACACACACGCACGCACAAACACACACACATACACAGGCACACATATACACACACACACACTCAGTAACAGCAAATCAGTCTCAAGCCTAATTCCTGTCTTTCTGTCTGCCGTGCTGTAATTGCCTCTTGAGGCTTGCTGAGAAGCAGATATTCGCAAAATAGAGTAGAGTAGAGTAGAGTAGAGTATCGTTTATTGATCCCAGAGGGAAATTAAGGTGCCAAGTAGCATACACACATAAATAAAGACATTACCCACAAGACATAATACACATATTTACACATAAAAATAATCATATATAGCTTACTGTTGCATACATTTTGCCAAGGCATCTCTCTCTAACACACACACACACACACACACACACACACACACACACACACACACACACACACACACACACACACACACACACACACACACACACACACCACACACACACACACACAAACACACAACACCCACACCAAATAAAAAGTGTAAAAAGTCCACAGTGTTAACATGTGCCTTAGCCAAGTGGCACATAGAAGCCAAGACAAAGTGTTCATAAAGTGTCCAGGAGTGTCCATAGTCTCTCTGCCTAGTACAATGTCCATAGTATTCCTTGGAAAAAGGATGGGGGGGGGGGTGTCGCCCCCTGTGTCACTACACACACACTCTCTCACACACACACACACACACACACACACACACACACACACACACACACACACACACACACACACACACACACCAAAAATAAAGTGTACATAGTGTCACCCGTGCTGGGTGGCCAAGACAAAGTTATCATCAAAGTGTCCAGGAGTATCAGTAGTCCAAGGGGTTACACACGTCAACTGTGTCTCTCCACACACAAACACACACACACCCACACCCACCCACCCACACATACACACACACACACACACAACCAACACACACACACACACACACCCACAAACACACACACACACACACACACACACACACAGCTGTGCATTCCAATGAAAGAGGAGGAGTCATAGGGTAAAGAGTCCAGGTAGATAAAGTGTGCAGGAGAGGGATCTGTTATGCAGTCCAGTCCCCTATGACGATCTCTCTTTGTGTGTCCTTCTGTGCAATGTTGAATAACTGGATGGCCCTGGGTACAAAAGGACTTTCGCAGCCTGTTCTGTCTTGCAGGAGATGGCGCGCAGTCTGAGGCTGAACAGGCTTCTCTGGTTGTCGAAGACTGGGTACAGGGGTGCTTGTGTAGTTGTCCAGGATAGAGTCTAATCTGCTAAGTGTCCTCTTGTCAGCTGTGGTTGTGAGGGCGTCCAGTTCTGTGCCTACCACAGACCCTGCTTTCCTCACCAGCCTGTCAAGCCGTCCAGCATCTCTCTTCCTAATGCTGCCACCCCAGCATGCACAGCATAGGAGAGCACACTGGCCATGGCAGCCTGGTAGAACATCTGCAGGAGTCTGTTGCACACATTGAAAGATCTCAGCTTTCTCAGAAAGTAGAGTCTGCTCTGTCCTTTCTTGTACAGTGCGTGTGAGTTAGCAGACCAGTCCAGTTTAGAGTCCAGGTGAACACCCAGGTACTTGTATGTGGAGACTGTCTCCACCTGTCTCCCCCTCAATGGAGACAGGCACCCAGGGGTGGGGTGGTTCGCCTGAAGTCGATCACCATTTCTTTGGTTTTGGTGGTGTTCAGCCGCAACTGGTTGGTTCTGCACCATTTCACAAAGTTCTCCACCAGTCCCCTGTACTCCCCCTCCTGCCCATCTTTGATGCATCCAACAATGGCTGTGTCATCCGAGAACTTTTGCATGTGGCAGGTCTTTGTGTTGTAGTTGAAGTCAGTGGTGTACAGGGTGAACAGCACGGGGGAAAGCACCGTTCCTTGTGGAGCTCCAGTGCTGCTGATTACAGTCTCTGACGTGAGGTCGCCTAGTCTGACAAACTGGGGCCTTCCTGTGAGGTGTCTGTGATCCAGTTCACCAGCCCCGTCTCCACTCCCATCTGCAGTAGTTTGTTTCTCAACAGGAGTGGCTGTATTGTGTTGAAGGCGCTGGAGAAATCAAAGAACATGATTCTAACGGCACTGCTTCCCTTTGTCCAGGTGAGAATGCACTCTGTGCAGCAGATACAGAAATAGCATCCTCAACTCCCACCTTCTCCTGGTAGGCAAATTGTAGTGGGTCTAGGGCGTGGTGAACTTGGGGTTTTCAGTATGTTGAGCAGCAGTGCACGCTCGAATGTCTTCATTATATGTGATGTGAGGGCTACCGGTCTGTAGTCATTCAGTTCTTTGGGGTGTGGCTTTTTGGGGACAGGTATGAGGCATGAGGATTTTCCACTGTGTGGGCACCTTACCCGCTTGCAGACTCTTATTGAAAATGTGTTGCAGTGGCTCAGCTAGCTCTTCTGCACAGATCTTGAGGAGTCTGGCGCTGACCCCATCAGGTCCCGTTGGCCTTCGATTAAGCCTTCTCAGTGCACTCCTGACTTGTCCTGTCGTAATGGTGGGGGGTGGCTGCTCCGTTTGCAGTGGGGGGGGGGGAGGGGAGAGGTTCCATCTGTGTCGGTGTGTCAGTGCAGGTTACTTCAGAGGAGGTGGGAGAAGGAGGAGGGAAGTCCAGTGTGAAAGCAGAGGGGAGAGGGGGGATGGGAGAGGTGCAGGGGACTTCAGAGGAGGGAGGAGGAGGAGGGAGGTCCAGTGTGAGTGCTGGGGGGAGAGGGGGGATGGGAGAGGTGCAGGGGACTTCAGTGGAGGTAGGAGGAGGAGGAGGAGGAGGGAGGTCCAGTGTGAGTGCTGGGGGCTGAGGGGGGATGGGAGAGGTGCAGGGGACTTCAGTGGAGGTAGGAGGAGGAGGAGGGAGGTCCAGTGGTGATTGCTGGGGGCTGAGGGGGGATGGGTGAGGTGGTGGGCTGCACAGACCAAAGGTGGTGAGGTGTCTTCAGTGGTGGGAGAGTGGGGAGGGGGGCACCGCGTGGTGGGAGTTGTGCCGCTAGCCGTGCAGTCTTCGGATGGGCAGTTAAATCTGTTGTAGAACAGATTAAGCTCATCCGCTCTGTCTTTATTGCCCTCAGCCCCTCCACTCTTGGCTCCAGAACCGGTCATCGCTCTGATGCCCTGCCATAACTGCCTTGGGTTGCTTTCCATCTTCCTCTCCACCTTCCTCCCATACGCCTCCTTAGCAGCCCTCAACTCTCTCGTCAGCTCCTCTGAGTACTCCTCAGCTCCTCAGCGTTGCCCTCCTTGAAGGCCTTCTTCTTGTGTTTCAGGAGTTCTTCTCACCCTCCTAGTCACCCAGGGTTTATTGTTGGGGAAGCAGCGCACAGTCTTGGTTGGGACTGCGACATCCATACAAAAATTGAGGTAGTCGGCTGTGCAATCAGTGATCTCCTCCAAGTTCTCACTGTCCTGCAGTACACTCCAGTGTGTGGACTAGAAGCAGTCTCTCAGCGCCTCTTCTGCCTCTGGAGTCCACACTTGACAGTGCGTGTTGTGATGGGGCGCCTCTGTACACTTGGTTTGTAAAACGGGCTGTAGCTGTATGATGTTGTGGTCAGAGGAGCCCAGGGGGGAAGGGGGGAAGCGTTGTATGCGTCCCTCACGTTTGTGTATAGTAGATCAATTGTCCTGTTTTTTCTTGTAGCGCAGTCCACATGCTGATAAAAGTTTGTCAGTGTGTTGTTGAGAGTGACATGGTTGAAGTCGCCCGAAAATTGCAAAAAAGGCCGTCAGTGTGCTGTGTTTGCAGCCTGGCAACAGTAGCGTGGATGATGTCGCACGCTGTGTCTGGGAGAGCCCGCGGCGGAATGTAGACGCAGATCACATGGCGTGCGTGAATTCCCTAGGCAAATAATAGGGACGCAAACTCACAGCAACCAGTTCCAGATCCTTGCTGCAAAACGTCTCTTTCACAGTGACATGTCCTCGGTTACAATATCTCTCGTTGATGTAGACCAACAGTCCCCCACCCCTCTTCTTTCCCGCGAGTTTTGTATCTCGGTCCAGTCTTACCATACTGAAGCCGGGCAGTTCAACTTCAGCGTTCGTCACGTTGTTGTTCAGCCATGTTTCGGTCAAACAGATCAAGCTGGCTTCACGGTACTCCCTCTGATCCTTAACCAGAGCAGCCAGCTCGTCCGATTTATTGGCTAGAGAGTTCACATTTCCCATTACAATCGCGGGAACAGGGGGCTTACATCTCCACTTGTTTTCCCGACGTTTAATACGTACGGCTCCTCCAGAGCGTCTTCCACACGAAAACAAAACAAGTCCTTCGGAATGTTGGCTGGGATTGCGCATGGAGACTTGCGAAGTGCCATCAGCTGATTCCTTGAGTATGTAAGTCTCCCGTTGTCCGGACGAACTCCAAACTTATCCATATCCATAGGATATAATTTAAGACACCGTGTGGTGTTCAGGATTAAAGAAAGAGATAAGTAGAAAAATACAAAAAGACGAAAAACAGAGACAAAACACGGAGCTACTCGACTTGCAGCCATTCACCAGGCGCACCGGAAACTAAATAAAATAATCAATTAATTAATTCGTAAATTGACCTGTGAGTCATACCTAATTAAAAATCTAGCCCTTATCAGACAGACGCCTAATTGGTCATCTGGAGTGTGAAAAGTGGGTTTTTATTTATTTATCTATCTATTTATTTATTTATTTACTTATCTATTTATTTGTTTATTTATGGTCATTTTTATTGTTTTCATGAACCGTGTGTTCAACCGTGTGTTCTCTCAAGCAAAAACACTGACCTGTACATGTCCTTTACACCAATGCCCTTTCAAGTGTCAGTCAGTGACATGTCATTCCCCATCGTGGTCAGTGCATTCTCTGGCACTCACAATTAACAAGGTGTCCATGCGTTTGGTCGGACACAGCAGATTACTAGTCTACCTCTAAAACCAAAAAATCGAGGGGAATGGAAATTGGCATTTGTGAGATGCCGGAAGATGATCAATATTTTTCCCTAACTATTACCAATAACCAGTATCGCCCAATCAATACAAATCAATGCATGACTTGAACCGCTGTGCCTTTGTGAATCAGCCTCAACAAAGAATAGGAATGAATGAGCAAAGTGGGCTTAACACTCGGTCAGCTGAGTGAGTGTGAGTGAGCTACTTTCTATGTTTACCTCTCAGGGGACGCCATCTGTGAAAAGTCATGGACAGCTAAAAGTGTTACCTGCCTGAGGCCATGTAAATGCCATGCCACTGGCCTAGCCTGCGACAGCTGTGACATTGTGGTGGTGTGACAGTGTGTGTGTGTGTGTGTGTGTGTGTGTGTGTGTGTGTGTGTGTGTGTGTGTGTGTGTGTGTGTGTGTGTGTGTGTGTGTGTGTGTGTGTGTGCGCACGCGCGCACGTGTGTGTGTGCGCACACGTGTGTGTGTGCGCGCACGTGTGTGTGTGCGCGCACGTGTGTGTGTGCGCGCATGTGTGTGCGTGCATGTATGTGTGTGTTTACATTAGCATTAGGTGAGCCTGTCCCCTTGTTCCTTGGACATTCTACACACCACATTGTTTACCATGATGCCCCTGCCTGCCTTCTAGGAATTTGGTACGGATTAGTTATTTGGCTCGTGAGAAATTGCTGCAGAAACCATTTGGATCTTGTTTTCACACCACACAGAACACAGAGACAGGAATGATTACACCAGTCACTGTGTGAAGTGGATGAAGCGTACAATCAAGCTGTGGTGGAGCTAGTAAATGGGCTTACTGCCCTCCTGCCTCTGACAGGAGAGACTAAATAACAAATTAAGAGGAGGAAAAATAAATGTCTTCAGACCGAATAGCTTCCTTGTTGTGGTTTATTTGATAAAATTTGCACATTCCAGCGCGTAAATGAAGGTCTTTGTCAGGTGTCAGGTGCATTATATCAAAGAAAGACCTTTGTTTGGTTGAAACGTGTACATTTTATCAAATAAATGACAGCCTATGGAGCTATTGGGCATGTGGATAGATATTTTTCCTTTTCATCTGTTTTGTATCCAGGACCCGAGACTGTTATTTTGACAAACGGTATGTGCACCTTTTATACATTGTTTCCCACAGAACACAAAGATGAAAATGATCAAGCTGGCTACTCTGAAAAGATTCAGAGCTACATTCAGGACATTTCAAGCTTGTGAATGGCCTTAAGTGCCTACTTGTCTCTTTGTCAAGAGTGAAAAAGAATACAAAATATCTGCACACTCCCTCACCTTCATTTATTTGATGAAACATGTAGAATAATGTTTCAGCCAAACGGATGTGTTTCATCCAATAAATTGTGACACGGCACTGTGATCCTTTTCATTTGTTTAGTTGTTTCAAGCATCCGAGACAGTCCTTTTGGGATACGTTTATATGCATACTATCCACACATTTTCCACAAGATTTACACATTATTTTCTCTAAAAAAGACAGACTGAAATGAAATGAAAAGATTACATTGGTCACTGTGTGCAGTATTGTATCTCAGGGCTGTATTCAGCCCGTACTGTGCGAAGTGTCTGAGAGCTATAGTCAACCTGTACTGTGCGAAGTGTCCAAGAGCTATAGTCAACCTCTACTGTGCAAAGTGTCCAAGAGCTATAGTCAGCCTGTACTGTGCAAAGTGTCCAAGAGCTATAGTCAGCCTCTACTGTGCGAAGTGTCCAAGAGATAGTCAACCTCTACTGTGAAAAGTCTCCATAGCTATAGTCAGCCTATGTGAAGCTTCTGAATGGGCTTCCTGCCCTCTTCTCTGTACGTCGTTCTTGTCAGGAGTGAGTTACACATTATTTCCCTGTGGGGAGAGGAAGTCTTCATCTCTCTTCCCTCTCCGTGTTTTCTCAGCGTTATTCATGAGCGCAATGACCCCCTCCTCAGTCACGTTCAGACTCTGTGGGAGCGGAAGATAATGGCCTTTTGTGTCACTCCGCTGAAAAGCAAACAAAGCAGCCTCACAGTACTTGCTGGGAAGACTAATTGTGAGATATCAGTACAGTAAATGTGTGGTCCAATAGGCCGTTATTTCCAGTCATGCATGGATGTCATGTTTAGATTGTACTGTATTGTTTTAGGTTGTACTTAATTTTCCTTTTTCCTGTTACATTACTGTAATTAAGCAGAGTTTAAAAAGTATGTATCAGCACGTTACATTGTAAT
The DNA here is from genome assembly GCF_034702125.1 of Engraulis encrasicolus. Classification (NCBI taxonomy): domain Eukaryota; kingdom Metazoa; phylum Chordata; class Actinopteri; order Clupeiformes; family Engraulidae; genus Engraulis; species Engraulis encrasicolus. The sequence continues at coordinate 36,489,471 of NC_085860.1, read as the reverse complement.
GTGTACCACATTGGTTAGGTTCAGGAATGTACACTGTAAGTACATACATTAATATTCCATTCTCATTAATGTACTTTTAGATGCATTTAAGGCGCATGTGTAATAGTCTTGTGATGCGTATGGTATGTCCTGTCTTAAACAAGTATTGCTCAGGCAAAAGAAAATCAACTGTTCAATAAGGAATGTTGATCATGGAGGAGTGCTGCTTCACTTTTTTCTCATGCAGGTGCACTTTGGCTCAAGGAAGTAAAGCTGCTTAAAATTATGGCCAGACTTAGCTCCAGTGGTGGCTGTTGATAAGGTCTACCAAAAATTCCAAGGTACACTGCTGGTTAAGTTAAAAAGCCGGGCTGACGCGTTGCGACTACTGTCTTCTTCAGAGCCTAAACACGGTCTTGCTCAGGGATACAAAAATAATTTTAGTGAAAACTGACAATTAAGTACTATCGTATCATATTGTACCGTATCATATCGTATCGTATGGCAAAAAAGAATCCATAAAATTAAGTGTTCCCTTGCTTTGTTTCCTTTTTTGCAGCCTTCCAACCCCGGACTCTGAAGGTGATGAGAGGTATTTTCTGTTTCCCCCTTTTATATCTACCAAATGCCATTTCCAATATATTTGTCTTTACTACATTTCAATATATAGTACGAGTATATGGTAAGATATTAAGTGGGAATTGCAAGCTTACTTGACGCTTAAATGGAACTAGTCAGTGGGAAGTGTTCTTGCCCGTAGTAGCCAAAAATAAATCACCATTTGCAGGTTGCTGGAAAGCAGTAAGAACAAGGACCTGAGCTGCATTGCAGCCCTCTCTGAAGGACTCCCACTGAGTGTGTCCTCTGACAGTAATCAGTCTTCTGATAAGTGCTTACAGTACATCTGAGAGGAAAGTGTGTTGTTCACGGTACAATTTTGCGGTGTTAATTCAACACTTAAAAAAGAGGGACTAGAAAGGTGTTACATTTGACTCTCCATGTGTAGAGGTAATGCTGCAACATTTACTGTGCTGTTGTCCTCTAAACGCGTTCACCCTTGATGCGGTTTGCTGCATGGCTGCAGCTTTTCTTTCATGACCTCTAAAGGAGCAAGCTCTCCTCCTGTGAGCCTTTAGGAATGTGTACCTGCTCTGCCGACAAGCAGGGGAGAAACACGAACGGCCACAGAATTACATCCAGTCCACATCCTGTAGGGCTGTAAAAGGATTTGGTAGATGGTCTTCAGAGCTCTGTAACCACTTCACTGGTTATCTCCCTGAGCCATTACCAGGAGAAGATGTGACAGGACTTTGCCCCTCCACCTCATTATCTGCCTTGCACCGCATAGCCCCAGCCCAGCACAGAATGAGAAAAAAACAGACATTCTGTCCATTGGAAGTGGTTTTAGGCATTTCAAGACTTACGTATGAATACCTGGAGACACACTGTACATTGCTAGAAAATGCTACCATTTGGGTTTATACTTATGTTAATTTGTAGTCATCTCCCTCTCATTTATACACTTCCGGCTTATTTTACCTGGTCGGATGAAGCAATCTCTGCATGGTAGTGTGGTGGAGTCTGGCTTTTTTAATAGGAAGCATCTTGACTGTCATTGACTAAAACAGGGCACATATGGTACAACGTTCGTATGTATGGTACAGTATGTCGGTAAGTTGGTTGTTGGCCAAGGCCTTGTGCTTTATGCTGCGTGGTCTCGGTTGGATGCCGACCCCCCACAGTTTTCACAGCAGCCTCCCCCTCGGCTTGGTAGTGTAGTGACAAGGACGCAGTAAGGACTCCCACGTCCCAGCGGATGTGGCACGGATATTGCTGATCATTGCACTTTATAGTACAGACCAACATGGAATGTTTCTGCTTTCAGTGTGACGATGAAAAAGATCTCTTGTTGAAGAGTAAATGTGCGACGAATTTGACTGCGGTAGATTGTACCTCACACACAGGATAACACAGCAGTGTTCTATACAATATATACAATATGCTAAATACAATAGACAATATGTACCTTTGTGGACCTTTTAAGACCAGTGGTATACATACGCATGTAAGCAAATATTACATTGCCAAAATATTATCTGATACTGAGTTCAAATGTGTTCGTATTATTTGATTTGTGTGCAGCATTGAGTTTTTTAATGATTTTAGTGTACTACGGAAAACTCGCTTAGATGTCCAAAAGCTTGGGGCTTGTGGTTTTGCCTCAAATACCCTCTTGTTAGGCTAAAGAGTAGTGGAAGTGCTATTGCATTAGTTGGGGGTCATTGATTCACCCCAAATGTGTACACCTAATTAGCCGTAGAAACCAACCACCTGCCTATAGATAAGGCGAAATGTGATTAATGTGTGTGTGTGTGTGTGTGTGTGTGTGTGTGTGTGTGTGTGTGTGTGTGTGTGTGTGTGTGTGTGTGTGTGTGTGTGTGTGTGTGTGTGTGTGTGTGTTTGACAGTCCCACAAGTAGAGATGCAGCTGGAGATGGTGACATCAGGTAAGCCCTTCCTTTGTGTAAGACAGACTTTTGGATTTTAAATTGAAACTGTGCTTGAAGGACATTTTGAAAATTAGTCTCGCACCAATGCACATGAATACACAGAGATATTACAAATAAATGATGCAATTTGCAGTACACAGGAAGAGACAATGGTTAATGGCTTTGGCAATAACAATGGTTTGGGCAATTCATTCTTAGACTCTAAACTTTTTGTTTTCCCACGGCAGGAAGAGAGATACCCACACATTGCAAATAAAATTTAAATGTGTTAACCAATGCACTTGAGTACATAGATAGTAGCTTGGACCATGGCGTTTCAGACTTTGTCAACTTTGTTTAGGGCCCTATGAAATCTGTTTTAATTTTTTTCAAATTCAGTTGTATTTTTTCTCAAATTCCTTTTTTTCTGATTTATTTTTGTCATATCGGATTTTTTACATTTTTGAGCTTATTTTCACCTCTCACCCCCCAAAAAATCTTATTTTTTTAGTTATTTAGTTCCTACTGGTGACTGGACAGAGCCAGCCACTCGTGGTTGAATGAAAGGTACAGAAAAGAGAAGTAAAATTATCTACTGATTTTTTGGTAATATCAACCCTCAAAAACATTCCAGTTAATACGGTAGTTGAAATGTGTATGCGCACATACTATATAATACACACACCCAACGAGAGGGGATTTCACCTCTGCTGCGCTGAAGTCGGGCTTGCCTGGGGGCTGCATCAGTTTCTCTCGAATAAGTTTGGCTTTATTGCAACGTGCAGCTACTACATTACAGTACAGTTTTGGTCAAGTAATATGCAGGCATTATATTGCCTTGAAAAGCTACCGTCTACCGTTTCACACGAACACATGTTTTCAAAGATGAACCTTTTCCTCTGAGGATTACTTGACCGTTTTCAAAGTTTTGGTCACTATACTTCATGGCCAACAAAGTTAACAACACAGGATCGAAGCATTGCCTGAACAGTTTTTATTTTTCAACGGTCACATCCATTGTAACATACTCCAAAGTCATGCCTCACACAGGATGATTTCATTGTTTATGAAATCGTAGTGGAGAGCCAGCCGTCCGTCCTTTCTGTCGCATCGCATGTGTGGTAACAAACGGACAGAACAAACGCGCTTATTCCTGAACTATTTACTAGGGAAACTTTGCCTACTTTTGACATGTTGAGTTTGGGGATTTCTTCACTGCACTGACGGGCCAGTGTTAGGAAGGGAGACAATTAAAGCGCAGGAGATTCGTTCATGCGCTGACATGGATCATGGATCTATGCCGCATAGAACTTTTGTGCATCACCTCGCGTGGGCCACATAATGTTGTGACCAGACACATTTTGTGGTTGACATGTCTTTGGACTGATGACGAAAATAATGGATTTTTAATATTATCATAAGAAATGTGCAAATTCCGCGCAATTCCGCGTTTATGACCAAATTCCGTTTTAATGTCCACATTCCTTGATTCCGTATCACGGAAATCATAGGGCCCTATTTGTTAACTTGCAAACTGTAAACCTGTTTCCCCGTGGCAGTAAGAGAGAGACCCATATACAGGGCTGATAGTATTCAGGCTCCATGCCTGATTTCAGGCTTGACAGAGTTTGCAAAAATAAAAACATTGATAATAATTAGCCATTAGGTTATTCTTATCTCAGAAAATGTTACAGTTTCAGGGTTTTCTTCCTACTATCAGGATTGAATAATGGTCATACACAGGCTATTAAATGTTTGAATACTGTGTCAAAATAGGCCTACGTTACGTCATTTTGCAGTATCTTGTCGTCGTCGTTAGAGCAGGGAAATAAGTTCAGGCCTAGGATTTTTTTTCACTATTACCCCTGCATATATTGCAAATAGATTTAGAATATTAAAAAAAAATAATTGTGGCACACCAATGCACTTGGATACAGCGATACTATGTAGTCTCAGACTGTTACGTTTTGTTTCCCCTGTGACAGAAAGAGAGGCTCGGTGGCGTACGCCTCCCAGAGGCCCTGGCTCCTGAACGCCACCCTGGTGGAGAACATCACCTTCGAGATGCCCTTGATCAAGGAGAGGTGGGTTTGAGAGTGGAATCAGAGACATTCTACATGAGACTAAACACTTGATAGAAATGCACAGGAGCGATTCATGCCAATATGGTGTGTGCTTGCACGTCTCCCTCCTCTCTGAAAAAAAGAGGCAATTGTCTACTGAGCTGCGCCGTCACTGATCCAATCATCTCACAAACAAATGTTGCTCATGCACAGTTGAAAAATATAGAGAAATAGCGGCCCGAAATAGCTTCCCTGAGGCGTCACCAAGATGGCCACCAAGCGGCCATCTTGGCGACTTATACAGATGGACTTGGGTGGAGTGTCCTATACTCTCTGGCTAGATCTCAATATCTATCCTCTGGATGCTTCCTCCATCCTCCAACCGTATGCCTTGGGTATCATTGAGAAGGATGTCTCAGTACACAAGAAGGTGTGAGGACAAGGGTGGAGGAGAGAGGAGAGTTGCCAGAGAAAGCAGGCTGCATGATTGTGCTTGATTCCTCTATCGTTCATTAGTTTCTTCTTTGATTGATCCATGGGTGGAGGGGAGATAATGGAGGAAACAAGGAGTCAATCAATTTCCTCGTATGGCCTTTGCATATGAAGAAACTGATGATGAAGCCGACTTGACTTGACTTACAAATCAAGGGCCTGAGGGCAGATGAATTACAAAGTACATTGTAAGTAAGGGAATGTACCCATAGTACACTTAATAGCCCTGCAACGATCATTGGAGAGCTGACTTCAATCACTCACTGCCAGTGTAACAATGTCGGTCTTGATCCAGATCCAGTCTAAATTGGATAAGTACTAAAGTATTAACCGCAGGTCAGAGAACAGATTAGGCTAACTTAATTAAGTCCATTCATCTATATCCAGGTCTGTTAACGTACTTTGTGCAAAAGCAGGGATGCACGCCAAGGGCTGAGGCTTATCATTTACCGTAGCACATTTAGATTGGTATTGGTTACAATCCCTGGAACAATGTGGGCTAAGGTGCCTTGGCCAATGCCACTTTGTCCATGGATGTCATGGGATTTGAGCCAACAATGTCCTAAGACTGTCTCCCTAAACATTAGGCAATGGCTGCCTCAAGTATTAGATCACAAATCATTTTACAATAGTTAACACCATGTCGCTGCAGTAGGTCTAAGTATGTAGTATATTGTATGGCTCTGTAAACCATTGGCCCTGTCTGGTATCTGTACAGCAAAGGGTATTCAGATGGAGAGCTGACAAGTTTGTGGTGCCAGATGCGACAGCAGTTGTGAGCTGTGAAAGTGTTCAGCAGGCTGTTGAAGGCAGCCCTTTAAATAAACGGAGACTGGCTTTAAGCCTTATGTTGTTTTGGATGTGTCAACTTGTCTGTGATTTACTTTGCCTCTTGGCTGCACAAGCACCATATGCTCTCTTTTTGCCCTCCGTTTATACACACTTGGACACACAGACATGTGCACAAACAACACACACACATATATGCGTGCATGACTGCATGCATACTTGTAGTTACACCCCACCCAAAATCAATACCAAATTCATTCTTTGTACTCTTGCATGAATACAGACTCTCTCTCTCTCTCTCTCTCTCTCTCTCTCTCTCTCTCTCTCTCTCTCTCTCTCTCTCTCTCTCTCTCTCTCTCTCTCTCTCTCTCTCTCTCAAATGCATACACCTAAGGACACACTAACATACACATTTGTTCTTTCTGCTGCCTACCTAATGGTCCATCTCTTGAGAAGCCAAATAGCCTCTGACTTCCTGTTGCCATGGTTACAATAATACATGGACTCTGATGTTTGCTCTTTGTCATTTGCTTCTCCCATTTCTCCTTGTGTGCATCACTCTATTCATTGCCCACGTGTTTCACCTTAGTTGCAGCCCCATTTTTCTTCTTTCCCCTGTCTTTTTTAACCCTTTTTATTTCACATTTCCTTATCCTGGCCATTTCACCAGCCTACACACTTCCACTGGATTACTTTTTCAAACAGTGGTAGACTACCGTTTGTTCCCATTGGCATAGCAAGGCGGACTTCTTATAAATCTTTACCTGTTTTTCAAACAAACCCTGATGCACCGACTTTTACACAGTATCAGTGTTGTTTCCTGGAGTCACAGGGTGTTTCAGATCTCACAACAGACATCCTCATCCAGATGACCCAACCTGGGCTGATCAGACCCCGGTTTGTGTTCAAGTGGCATTTTACTTCTCCCACCTCTCTCCCCTCTTCAGCCAGAGACATCTGGACACTTTCTCTGCCGCCTCTGCGTTGTCTCTCTTTAGATTGGCACCGGTTATGCCTAGTGTGCCGTAGGCATTGCTCAGGGAGTGGCTGGCAAATCCCCAGCTCCCCACCTGTGTTGCCAAATAAGCTACTTTGTCGCTAGACTTAGCAACTTTTTTCCGTCCCTGGCGACTAAAAACCTAATCTAGCGCCTGAAGAGACTTTTAGGTGAATCTTGCAACTTTTAAAATGCGCCTTTTCAGTGACAAAATCATTGTTTTTCAACATAATTGTAACTCTGCGCCACAGTCAGAAGCGTTTCCCACAGTTAAGCAGGGCTGCTGGTTAGCTCTGATCTCCAAAAAGTAGCTAGCACTGCACATTTGTATTATGAACGTAGGCATCAGGGCTTGACACTGGCACCTGCCAACCGGCCAAATGCTGGTAAACAATTTCAGTGTCACAAGCCAATTTGACAGGTAGCTTATTCTATGGTATGACATATCAGAATACTGTATATTCTGCACGTTGCCCTTTGTGTATCAATTGTCTGTATTTAAGTTCAAGAAAAGGCTCACTTACTCAGTTTCTATTTGTTTGTTTTATTTCAATGTAGAAACCCATGCACTCATCTTCTTGCTTTAAGCACCTCATCTTCTGAGGTTAGATGTACAGCGTGATGATAAAAAATCTAATTTTTGGCTAGTAGAATAGCAGGATGGCTAGTGATTCGGGGGAAACCACTAGCCATAGTGGCCGGCAAGCGAAAAAGTTAGTGTCAAGCCCTGGTAGGCATGTGGGCACGTTTTCTATAGAACAGCGTGACGTGTGTGACGCTGTGACGTCATACATAACGTCATGACGTTATCTAGCGACTTCTAGCAACTTCTCAGCGAGCCAATAGCGACTTTGGCTGATTTTTTTTGGCAACACTGCTCCCCACCTTCACTGGCATGCATATGGTCCTCCAGCCATTCCTTAAATAGTCCTCCACGAGCTCCTGGTACTTCTCCCTCTTTCTTTCTCTCCTGTGCCTCCTCCATCCTATCTTCCCATGGAACTGTTAACTCGAGCATGACGAGTGGCCTTGTAGCCTCAGAGAGCAGGATATTGGTTACCAGACAGCTAGCAGAGGAAGTGTTTATGTATGATGTGATGCCGATGACTTGATATGCCACATTTGAATTGTAGTGTGTTGGCAGGCCTATAGTCAGACCAATTAGCCTTTTTCAGCTCGACAAGTTGACATTTTTCTTGTCACAGCATGATCGTAAAAATGACTACCGGTTTCCATCGAAAACAGTGGGGTGTGAGTGAGTATATGACTATGCTACTTTTCCTGCCTCCAATACATTGAATCGAATCGAGTGTGTCTGACGTCATGTGAGGGAGGCTAATTGCTTCCAAGACATAACAAAATGGGCAAAGGGAGATTTGTCCGTCCTTCCATTCCTCCAGGGAGCACTTCTCAATGCACCTGTTGCTTTAGAAAACCATCAAAAAAACAACTTTTCAGTTCCAGGATGCTCCAGACCGTATGGGTATAGCCAAAAGAAAACTTTCTTTTTTCTTGCGCAATGTTTCTTCAATACCTCAACTTTGTGTTGCACCTGTTGCTTTAGAAAACCATCAAAAAAACAACTTTTCAGTTCCAGGATGCTCCAGACCGTATGGGTATAGCCACAAGAAAACTTTCTTTTTTCTTGCGCAATGTTTCTTCAATACCTCAACTTGCAGATAATGCAAAAAAATTAAATCACACAAAAAGGCGGGAAAAAAAATCTTTATTTGCAATTTTCAAAGTTGTTCGTGGCCTGTTCTCGTGGCTAGTCACATACTGTGTGAACACATTTGTCGGTAGGTATGGGAACAAGCACTGGCACAGTTCTCTGTCCGTGTGAAAATGCAACTAGAGTACCTTTGTACCATCTGAACATTTGGTGACTTCAACTCTTGTGATCACAGCATCAATTGTGCCAAGTGTGTCAAGGGCTTTTAGTTACAGGCGCAGGTGCTAGAGTTTCTGAGGAATGTAATCGATAAGACTAGCTAGTGCTAAGCAAGTGGCAGAGGTTATGATAAACATCTCTGGTTTCACTTGTGGTGTGGACTGTGAAGGTTCATTTCAGCAATGGTGTGTGTGCGATGTATGTATGTGCATGTGTATGTGTGTGCGTGAATTTGTGCGTGTGTGCTTGCTTGTGTGCTTGCATGTGTGTGTGTACGTATGTGTGTGCTTGTGTCCAACATCTTCAAAACAGGAAGTGGACAGTAGGTTAAAGGTCAAATAGGCCACTGTGTTCTACTAAGTGTACAGTATATACTGTATGTACTGTATGCTGTCCTCTTGTCTTGTGTGTAGATATCAGACGGTCATAGATGCCTGTTCCCTGCAGCCGGATATTGACATCCTGCCACAGGGAGACCAGACGGAGATCGGAGAACGGGTCAGTTCAGTTGTTTCCTAAACTTCACCCCTTCTCTCGGTGTCTCTATCACTGTCATTGTCTCTGTGTCTCTGTCTATATATCTCTGTCTTTGTCTCTCTCTCTCTCTCTCTCTCTCTCTCTCTCTCTCTCTCTGTCTCTCTCTCAAGCTGACACATACACACTCACGCAAGTACACACACACACACCATCACTTACACATGTACTACATTTTATTTCATTACACACAAATGCCCACAGACGTACACCCCCACCACCACACACACACTTACAATTATAATACCGAAAGCCACCCCCGGTGCGTATGCATGTCCTCATTACCAATGGGCCACAGTACTGATTAAAGCCGTTACTTTATCTAATTGCAATCAGGCCTCTGGTCCTGATGGTGGATTGTTGCGCCGGTTAGTTATCCCCTTAGGGCCTTTAGTAATGAAATGTAAATTAAGTGTGTGTGTGCATATAGCATGTCTACAAGTATGTACCACCACCAGGATTTCAGTGCTTTTCATCTCAGTAGCAGTTGAGGTGTCTGTGGGTGGTGGGGCGTGGGGGGTATGTAGAGTGCGCTCATGCTCTGTGTGTGATGTGTGATGCCAGCACACTCTAACAGACATGTGAACCCTCAGGGTCGACACGGTGGAGTTATTCCACTCGGCTGCCTGCACCCTCGTTTGTGTGTGTGTGTGTGTGTGTGTGTGTGTGTGTGTGTGTGTGTGTGTGTGTGTGTGTGTGTGTGTGTGTGCGTGCGTGCGTGCGTGCGAGCGAGCGAGCGAGCGAGTGAGTGAGAGAGACAGAGAGAGAGTAACCAAGGAATGGAAGGAAGATGGAGAGAAAGAAATAGAGCGATATGAGAAGAAGGGATGAATTGAGAGGGAAAAAGGGATGGGTTATTTACATATTTATGTCTTTCGTTTACTCTTGTCAGCCTTTGTTTTTCTTTGCATACCCACCTCTGCTTTGCCCTCCTCACCTCTGTCTTTTTCTATTTCCAATTTCCTCAGCTGTCATCTTGTTGTAGGAGTCTCTCTCTCTTTTTCTCTCACCCCCCCCAACCCCCACCCACCTTCCATGCAAGCCTGACCCATATAAATTCTCCTGCAGTCATTCTTCATTTCTCCATCGCTACCATCTTCCTCTCTTGTCTTTCCATTTCGTGTCCCTCCCCTGAACCATCCCACTCCCCCTGAGGAGGGAGAACTGGTGGCTGCTGATGTTGCATGTGAAATACTGTATGTGAAGCTGGATTATCTAAC
>NC_085860.1:36451518-36474018 GCF_034702125.1 Engraulis encrasicolus | reverse complement strand
TGGTTTTGAGAAATTCACCCCTGTTCTTACGGTAAATAACATCCATTAGGTCTATGTTTAGATTAGGGATGGGCAACTGGAGGCACGGGGGCCACACGCGGCCCGCCTCCGCACTCAATGCGGCCCATAGGTAAAACATAATTTTAAATAAAAAAGATCTGTTTTTTTTTTTTTTAAATCATTACGAAATCAAGTCAGTGAGTAACCAACTGCATCTCAAACTCTGCGAGTAAGAGTCAGATTTGTGGTCAAATGGCCCTCCGATGGAAGCAATGACAAAGCAGAACATGCTTTGCCAGGTTGAATAATCAGACATTTCAAGTGCTCAGTAACCACCCCATTGATTAAATTATTATTATTGTGGTGATGCATCACAGCATAATTCAAGTCTACTTTTAACTTTTAATTGATGGCCTAACAACTAATACAAATGCCTTTAGTGATATAGGATATGTGGCAGATGCAGCCACTGAAAACAAGAAATGCACAATGAAGGAGAGTTAGAGTGACAGATTGTGCCAACATAATAAACAGCATCTGTCTCAATTAAGACAATGTGTCTCAATCTCAGTCTGACAATGTGCCTTTCCCTTCAGGTGTTGCAGTGGGGGGCATTGTTGACGTCCTTGAAATGACTTTTTCTGTGTGTCTCCATAATTCCATTATCAAAGTTACTATCAACGATTACTATCAACTACTTGAAACTTGGGTCCCGTGAGCTGTCAGAAAAGACAGACCAAGAGAGTAATTCCTTGGTAATCTTCTGCAATAGGCCTATGCCAAATTGACTGAAAGGCATTGGTACCCCACCTGAAAATGTACCAGTTTATCAATTACCAGTTACCACAAATTAACCCAACTTACAGTTATCACAAATATGTTTTCTAGCATTCATGCATTCATGCATTTATTCATTCATTCATCCATTCCTTCATTGGTATGAGCAGGAAAGGTTCAATGGAATTAGTCAAATTTAGGCCATGGAACCATGGTCTGTAGTGGCAGAAGTTACCAAAGTCAAAAGCCAGCTAAGTAGGCCTACACTAAAACCCATGGAACACACAGTACAACAAGAAGGACAAGTCTCACACATCTCCATAGACTGAAAATCAATGCCATCACACTCAATATCCATTTTATTGTGGCACATCAGCTCTTTATTGCCACCTGTCTGTCCCCAGATCATTGCCATGAAGGACGGCTCCATCCAGACCGAGGGCACCCTGAAGGACATCCAGAATAGCGAGCCAGAGCTCTTTCAGCAGTGGAAGGCCCTCATGAACCGCAAGGACCAGGAGTTTGAGAAGGTGAGGAAACAACTACATTAGAAAAACGGGCTACCATCATAGAAAGTTTCAAAAATTAGACACTGGAATGACTCAGCAGTCAAATTTTGAATAGGATTCTAGAACTCTGCTGTAGAACACTTTCAGGGAATTTCATATTGTCTTGCAACGGAACTAATTAGATAGTCAGATGCTTGGCCTAGTGGCTTTGGTGTAGGTTTGAAGATCACAAGGTTGCGAGTTTGAATCCCACTTGATCCTGGACTGCATTTCAGATTTTATTTTAGTGTACCTTAGCTAGCCTACTTTAGCTCACTGTAGTGTACCTAAGTTAGAATGTTATTTTTTACTAATTTGCTAACCTCTGACACAAAAGGCAAGCCCACTTTTAGTTTTTTTCTGTGAGAACGCAGTCTAGTTATACTTAGCTACTATGTTCAGAAGTGAGTTCATTGAGCAATCTCAACTGGGGGTGGATTGTCTCATTTGATTTAAACTATCCTTTATCCACCAACTTCTGCTTTTTTCCGTCTGATTTTGAAGTAATGTCTGCTTAGTATTTCTTCATTCCCTTGAGAAATAGACAGGAGTCATTTGAGCAACTTATTAGATCTAATAGTGTCAGCTGATCTAATGCTATACAGGGGCACAGTAGGGCACCAAGAGATCATGCGAGAGCGCAAAGCATGCAAGCAAACATTTATTTACAGTCATCTATTTTAAAAAGCTTGTAAATTAATTATATTATTGCCAGTAGGGAATGTGCTCTATTTTGTGCACATTCTGTAGATTACTCCGCATGCTAAACTTGAGCTCAATTCCAAGGTAGCAAGGTTTTTTTTGTGTGAAACTCATACCAGGATGCAACAAATCAATACCCAGTCATGTGCCCCTGTAAAATAGGTCTGGGGACGCCCCTGCTAAAACAAACACATCTGATATGTAGCCTATATTTAGTGCATTCTTCATAATAAGCAAAGTCTGGACAGTTTACATCAGTGATTCCCAACCTTTTTTGTCCTGTGTACCCCCTAGGCATCTTTGTCACATGATGAGTACCCCTCTTTCATGCTCTATATCTGTTCGTCTGTCTATCCCAATGTGATTACACTCCATATATTTGTTATTATCACATTTTCCACGTACCCCCTGAGGGGTGTTCGCGTACCCCTAGTGGTACACGTACCCCTGGGTGGGAAACACTGGTTTACATAAATGGGATTCCTTAAAAAAATGTTTTTGAATCTATTAGTTTAGTGCTGATTAGACGATACATCCACATTACTAGAACAAATAAAGGTTGTGCCAGGAACGTTCAAAGTTAGTCAGTCTCATCCTTTCTGCAAGAATGTCTAAGGAAGACACCTCAGAGGCCTTGTCACTTCTCTTAAGCCAGTGGTTCTCAACCTTTTTAAATAAACGCCCCATGAAACTCATCATGAGCCTCCCAATGTGCCCTTGATCTCATCATAAGACTGACAACGCCCCCCTTAGTATTAAAAAAATAAACTGAAATGATGCCCCCCAATGGCAAATAAGCACCACCACTCTCAACTGTATCCTTCTCAACACCCTCCTTGGGCTCTCCAACACCCCCTGGGGGGTTGTAGAGCCACATGAGAAATACTACCTTAAGCTTGCAGTACTGTATACAGTCTATGGATACCACCCTTACTGTGCTTTGTCTTGTTCCATCAGGAGACGGTGGCAGATAACATGACAGCTCTGGAGAGGAAGAACCTACGGAGGGCCATGTACTCCCGAGAGGCCCTGAAGACAGAGGAGGAGGATGACGGTAAACACACGACACATCACAATTGGTCTCGCTCTCTCTTTATCTCTCTCTAACTCCCTCTCTCTCTCTCTCTCTCTCTCTCTCTCTCTCTCTCTCCCTCTGTCTCTGTCTCTGTTTCTCTCTCTCTCTCTCTCTCTCGCTCTCTCTGTCTCTCTCTGTCTCTCTCTCTCTCTCTCTCTCTCTCTCTCTCTCTCTCTCTCTCTCTCTCTCTCTCTCTCTCAAATGTGGAGATGTTCACCTGTTCACTGTACTTCACTTGCCTGCTGTCTGTGCCAGTTGTTTTCCACATTATTTATGTCTCTGCTCTCTGCAAGTGTTTCACACTGAAAACAGTTCACCGAAAATAGTACTCCATCTTGAATATAGCTTTGAGTAAACAGCTATATATCACTCCATCCAGGAAGTAATGCCTTTTCCCTAGAATCTACCACATCTAGTGAAAAATGAAATGAAAAGTGCAATGTCATGTGCAGCTACTTGTTTCAGAGCGTCACACAATTAAAAGAGACTTTCTTTGATCTTGAAATCATTTCATTTTGTAGCTGCCTCTAGCTTGATTCTATCTTGCAATCTGTAGTAATTATGGATTTTCAGTTTAACAGCTTAATGCAATCTGAATTTCTGTGGCTTACCATCTCTGCTATCTTCAATTCTCCATTCTTGTTCAAGAAAACGGGGTATTTAATTACGGCAATCACAAAAATACTTTTCACAAAAAGTCATTTCACTGCATTGCAAATATTCTGTTCTTTTGACACTGTCTTGTTACCCTATGTCATGTTTTGTCAGTACTATGTATGTCTGTGCTGTCTAAGGGCTTTTTCCACACCTAGTCCTCTTTAAGTGAACCAAACTCAGTCCTCTTTAAGTGGACCAAAAAGTGAACTGACAGCAAAAGGACTCAGTCACAAGTGACTACACAAGGACTAGTCACAAGTGTAACTTTTCAGAACCGTACTGAGACCACGTCATTAAAGGTCTCAGTACGGTTCACTTCCAAGGGGTCTGGGTACACTTTGAAGTGTTCACATATGCACAGAAAATGCTGAGTCACAGGTCTGAGTTCACTTAAATGGCTGAAAGGGACCAGGTGTGAAAACCCTATAATTCTTTGAGATGACCATGTTCTTTACCAGTGTGTTGTCTCCTGTGTCTCGATTGCATCTCTCTCTCCCTCTGGACTCCTCCTCCAGCTCTGGGGTTCGCAGGTGTGCGTTGATGGCATGCATTTGTCAGTGACATGCATAAGTGGTGTAGTGGCCCAGTGTGCGCTAACCGCTACCCATCATCCCTTGCCACACACACACACACACACACACACACACACACACACACACACACACACACACACACACACACACACACACACACACACACACACACACACACACACACACACACACACACACACACACACACACACAGATATTCTTATTGGGTCCCCTCCATTGACTACTACAACTCCCACCCCTCCCACCCTTTTCCTCTTGGGGTCCCCACATGGTAGCAAAAGAAGTACACATCCACGCGCACACGCACACGCACACGCACGCACACACCACACACACACACACACACACACACACTCACACACACACTCACACACACACACACTATCTCTCACACACACGCACACACACACACACACACACACACACACACACACACACACACACACACACACACATTCCTCATGTTTGTTTCACTTCCTGCCTTGTCCCCTGTCCTGGGGTCCGTTTCTCGATTCCTGTCATTGCTAACCGTCTTAAGACCGTCTTAAGACCATCTTACCGTTCCCTTGGATTTAGTGGTGAGCGTCGCTGTCGAGGGAGAGTTGAGTCGTTCGTACGAAGGACTTTGCTAACGAAGATAGCAAAGACGCTTTCGAGAAACTGACCCCTGATAAGGAGGGTGAAAAGCATGTGTGTGACGCCTCTGTGGTGTTGCCTGTGTTTACATGTGTGCATATGTGCCTTTCTCTCTCTCTCTCTCTCTCTCTCTCTCTCTGTCTCTCTCTCTCTCTCTCTCTCTCTCTCTCTCTCTCTCTCTCTCTCTCTCTCTCTCTCTCTCTCTCTCTCTGTCTGTCAAATGTGGAGATGTTCACCTGTTCACTGTACTTCACTTGCCTGCTGTCTGTGCCAGTTGTTTTCCGCAGTAATTATGTCTCTGCTCTCTGCAAGTGTTTCACACTGTTCACCAACAGTTCACCAAAAATAGTACTGCATCTTGAATATAGCTTTGAGTAAACAGCTATATATCACTCCATCCAGGAAGTAATGCCTTTTCCCTAGAATCTACCACATCTAGTGAAAAATGGAATGAAAAGTGCAATGTCATGTGCAGCTAATTGTTTCAGAGCGTCACACAATTAAAAGAGACTTTCTTTGATCTTGAAATCATTTCATTTTGTAGCTGCCTCTATCTTGCTTCTATCTTGCAATCTGTAGTAATTGCGGATTTAAAGCAGTTTAACAGCTTAATGCAATCTGAATTTCTGTGGCTTACCATCTCTGCTATCTTCAATTCTCCATTCTCCATTCAAGATTACGGGGTATTTAATTACGGCAATCACAAAAACACTTCTGTCATTTCACTGCATTGCAAATATTCTGCTCTTTTGACACTGTCTTATCTTAGTCTTGTCACCCTATGTCATGTTTTGTCAGTACTATGTATATCTTTGCTGTCTAAGGGCTTTTTCCACACCTAGTCCTCTAATAAGTGAACCAAACTCAGTCATCTTTAAGTGGACCAAAAAGTGAACCGACAGCAAAAAGGACTCAGTGCTGTTTTTGTTCATATTGTGAGTGTATTACAAAAAGAACCGACTGATCTTTCTGGTCCTATATGCTCTTTTATGGTGTGTCAGTTCTGTTTTTGATTCTCTAGTCTAGAGCCCTCCTTAAGTGATTACACCTAGGCACAAGTGTAACTTTTCAGAACTCATAAGCGAACCGTACTGAGACCACGTCATTAAAGGTCTCAGTACGGTTCACTTCCAAGGGGTCTGGGTACACTTTGAAGTGTTCACATATGCACAGAAAATGCTGAGTCACAGGTCTGACTTCACTTAAATGGCTGAAAGGGACCAGGTGTGAAAACCCTATAATTCTTTGAGATTACCATGTTCTTTACCAGTGTGTTGTCTCCTGTGTCTCGATTGCATCTCTCTCTCCCTCTGGACTCCTCATCCAGCTCTGGGGTTCGCAGGTGTGCGTTGATGGCATGCATTTGTCAGTGACATGCATAAGTGGTGTGGCCTAGTAGTGTGCGCTATCCGCTACTCATCACCCCTTGCCACACATGCGCACACGCACACGCACACGCACACACACACACACACACACACACACACACACACACACACACACACACACACACACACACACACACACACACACACACACACACACACACACACACACATTCCTCATATTTGTTTCACTTCCTGCCTTGTCCCCTGTCCTGATAAGGAGGGTGAAAAGCATGTGTGTGACGCCTCTGTGGTGTTGCCTGTGTTTACGTGTGTGCATATGTGACTTTCTCTCTCTCTCTCTCTTTTTCTCTCTTTCTCTTTATCCCTCTCTCTCTCTCTCTCTCTCTCTCTCTCTCTCTCTCTCTTTTTTTTTTCTCTCTTCCTCTCTCTCTCTCTTTCTCTTTATCCCTCTCTCTCTCTCTCTCTCTCTCTCTCTCTCTCTCTCTCTCTCTCTCTCTCTCTCTCTCTCTCTCTCCCTCCCCCCACCCCCATGTATTTGTGCATATGTGGCAGCTGCATGCATGATGGTGCAATGAGGTATATTTGGAGTGCTAGAGTGGCTTTTGAGTAGTTACCGGTAGTTTTGCCCCTTGCTGCCAGTCTGCTTTGCTGGTGTGTGACTATAGCGTACGTTTGTGCTTGTGTGTAATAATGAACAGATTTTAAATGTTACATTTTTTCCATGAGATGAGAATTTGAATTGATTTTTAAAGGATATTTTAAATGTCTGCTCTTACACAAAAGAGGCACTTTGCCAAAAATCCTTATTTGTGCAGTTAAACCATAGCAATGCAGTTAAGTCGTACATTCATTCCCATCCCTGTCGCTTTTCCCTTGATTTCTTTTGTGTTTCTTCCTCACCGATATGGCTGGTAGCGCCTGGTTGCTAAGCAATTTTGTCACTTAGCGCAGGTTAGTAATTAGCATCTGTCTGCTTCTGTAGCCTAAAGACCACCTGCTGACATTTGAATTCAAACTGTTTGAGAAAGACAGCTGAAGTGTTTTTAACAGTAGAGGAATAAAGAGAGCCAATCACCTCCGACCCCTGCCAATCCTCCTGTTGTTTAAGAGGACTATGTAAGTGCAGGTGATTCATGCTATGAACTGAGATGAGAGGTTTGTTCCAATTTAGGGGTACTCATTAAGAGGGCACAGGATGTACAGGGTGCAATTGTGCAATTATGTTTGGTGGGAATGTGTCCAATTATCCCATACATTGAAAACAATTTCGCTCATTACTCCCCCCTTTTCCATTGCCATTTGCTATATTTTTTGTTATGTCATGTACACATTAGGCCACTTTATCGACCTAAAGAATAAGGGAACACCAAATAACTATTATCAACGTCTCCATAAATTGACACTGAATAGAGGGGACACTGTGGGTTATGTTCTAAAGTGAGGCAGCGGCAGGGGGTGGAACTACACCCAAGAAACATTTAAAAATGGCAATTTCCCATTCATCTATATGAGACCCATCTCTAGAAACTTGAAACAAGGCATCTTCAAGTAAATGTTTGCTGAGTCTACTCTATTTCGTGCAAACGAAAATTTCCCGTCTTTTTCAAACAAGACAAATATTTTTTTTAGGCTGACCCTTTATTCATTGACCAATGAGCATTGTTAGTAGACTTGATTGACAGAATTCTTTTAGAATTCTTTTGATTGTCAGTCAAACGCAACCGTCGTCCTATCAGCACTTGTTCTCAGCGTTGCTAAGGTACTAATTTAGGGAAATTTAGGGTGGAAGAATCCTCTCAGATCAATCGTGGATGCTTCAAAACCGTTAAATGGTATACAATAGAAGCATGCTGACCATATAGGCCTAGTAAATTCGTCAATGTTTCCATACGAATAATGGACATCTATTACTAATATGCCTGTGAACACAATATAATTCATTTTTACCTCAACTGACGTAGCACATTCTGCATTCAATATTTGCATCCCTTTTCTTGTACACTGCATTGTCCTGCCTGCATCCATGAGAGGTGACAAAAACTGCAGACTGCAAACTTAGGGAACCTTTCTGCTCTGTTTGCTACATTAACCTTTCCACTGTGTTTGTTACATTGCTCTCTATCTATCTATCTATCTATCTATCTATCTATCTATCTATCTATCTATCTATCTATCTATCTATCTATCTATCTATCTATCTATCTATCTATCTATCTATCTATCTATCTATCTATCTATCTATCTATCTATCTATCTATCTATCTATCTATCTATCCTCCCAGATGAGTCTGTGGAGAGCGATGAGGAGGACAACCTGTCGCAGGTGATGCGTCACCGCACCACCATCCCCTGGAAGATGTTTGGGGTGTACCTGAGCTCGGCGGGGCTGCTGCTGCTGTCGCTGCTGGTGCTGTCGCAGCTGGCCAAGCACTCCCTCATGGTGGCCATCGACTACTGGCTGGCCCACTGGACCTCCCACGCCATCGACGCCGAGATACAGGGGGCCTCAGGCAACTGCACCTCGGCACAGGTACCGTAGGGGCATGTCTTGTACTATGTACACAGTACACAGTAATGAAATGTAGTGTTAATTCAACACTTGGAGAGTACTCTGGGACCAAGTACACTCTAGAAGATGCTACATTGACTCATCAGGTGTTGAATAAAACAGAGCTGGCACTCTGGCCCCCTGGCCATTGCTAGATGCACATGGTGTGTGTGTGTGTGTGTGTGTGTGTGTCTGTCTGTCTGTCTGTCTGTCTGTCTGTCTGTCTGTCTGTCTGTGTGTGTGTGTGCGTGCGTGCGTGCGCGCGTGCGCGTGTGTGTGTGTGTGTTTGTCTCTGTTGTATGCCCTGCAGATGATATACACATACCCCCAGGCAAAGAAACAGACAGATAGACAACTAGACAGGGTCACTTGCGCTCTAGCCTTGTTGGTGCTCACAGCTGGACTGTAGTCAGTAGACACAAGCTGGTGCACTTCGAAGAGACTGGGCCAAGGATGTCTGGAGTACACAGGGTATGTTAGTCATGCTTGCACCACAATAAAATAACAGCAAAAGTATCTTGTGTTCTCCAGTCATCCTTGGCCCAGTCTCTTTGAAGTAGACATGCTTGTTTCTACAGACAGACAGACAGGGTCACTGCAGTACCTGGCCCAACATTTAATAGGTGGGCCAGGGACTACAACCTACAGTAGTTCACACCATGTACTTGTAGTGGGATGCTGGCCCCTTTAAGGCTCGGAGCCATTCAGCGTCATGGGGGTGTCACTTCCTCAATCTCTTGGCAGGCAATTTTCCATAAATATGAGCGGTCTGTTCAGAGGCAGACAAGCACGCTTGGCCTATACTTTGGCGTCTTCCGACTTCTTGGCTGCAGCTGTTGTCGTCCCTCTTGCTCGACTCTCTTTCACTTGGGCACTCACTTTGTCCGAACTCCGGTTGCCTACGGTGCTCAACCTTTACCTGTTTCTACTGGTGGCTTCCTGGTAGGCTGCCACAGTTCTACTTGCGTTATTCACTCCGACTGCCCACGGCACTCAACCTTTACCTGCTCCTACTAGTGACCTCGTAGTAGGTGGCCTTGGTCCTACTTGCGTTATTCATCATCCATACTCGGACTGTTCAGCCTTACTTGTTGCTTGGTGGCTTCATAGTACGCTGCCCATCTCGACCAGTGTCCTCGTTGTACTCAAGGGCTCCACGCTCGCCAACCTCGAACTGATGGTTGCTGCTGTGATAGCCATCCGTGTCAAGACCCCGGCTGCTGTTTACTAGTGGGAAACTGCTGTTACTACAGAGAGTGGTGCCCTGAGGCACTTGCACGCTTCATTGTGTGTTACTGTGTAATCGTGTGTGTGTGTGTGTGTGCAGTGTGTGTGTGTGTGTGTGTGCGTGCTTGTGTGTGGGTATTCCGCTCAGTGTGAATGGGTGTGCGTGGTTGATCATCGTGTGCAGTGAATGAGTGTGGGGATCCATTGGGAGACTGTGTAGGGTTGGATGTCTGGGTGGGGTTAATGCCTCTCTTCCTTTTGATTTTCTGTTTGCTGTGTATTAATTTCCCTTATTTAATTGTGTGCACTTTGATTTTGATTTATTATTTTGCATGTTTTGCTGTGTTTCTTTTCATTTTCCAGTTTGCTGTGTATTTTTCTTTATTAACCTTGAGGTGGCGCTACCTACCCAGTTGGGCCAACTGTGACAGCCCCTAGTGGCAAAGTATATGTATGACAATTTTGTGTGTTGGCTCTAAGTGCAATATAGAACCATTGTGCAATACTATTTATTGTGATTGAACAGAACCAGAGTGAACATATATTTTATTATGAAAAAGAGTGACACATATTTTTATAAGTGACAAAGAAAGAAAATAAAGATTTCCATGATTCAGAGTACAGCCAATGTCTCCAACTCTCTCTCTGCACGAACCTGTGTTTTTGTGGTGTGCGAACCTGTGTTTTGCTGTGTGACACTCAAACACAATTTTCCCTTGGGGACTTAAACTCCCTAAGGGTGGCGTAGTCGATTACAAGTACTTCCTGTTTCAGCCACTTCTCTACATACTAGTTAGATTAGCGGTTCTCAACCTTTTTTTTGAAGAAAAGCCCCCTTGTCCTCATCACAAGCCTCCCCACCCCCTTGACATCATCATAAGACTGACAACGTCCCCCTTAGTATTGAACAATTAAATGGACTAATGCCCCCCAATAGCAACTAAGCACCGCCCCCTCTCAGCTGTATCTTTCTCAACGTCCCCCTAGTCCTCTCCAACAGTACCGCCCCCGTTGAGAAACACTGTTACTGTAGGTGAATACCAAACACTGTGTATGTGCACATGATACATCTCAAACCCCGTCCAAAACTGGGCTAATGTTCCCTGCTTGAGAGGTGATGGAAAGGGGTTGGGGGATTTTAGCTAAATGGATAGGATGAATGGCAGGCATGCTGGGGATGAGAAAGTTACAAGACCTACTTAGCAAAGATGACAAAGTTGTGTGGTCAGTTTGTGGATGTCTTTGTGTATTTTTGGGAGAGAGAGAGACAGACAAAGACAGACAGACGGAGACAGGGAGATAGATGGTGAGAAAGACAGAACTTGACAGAGACAGAGAGACACAGAGGGAGGTCACTCTCGACTCTCAAGTGGTTGTGTTTAGGACCTTGCCTATTCTCTGAAATGTGAGCTGTGTTTTTCCGGCTAATGTGCTGACACAGTCCTCAGCAGTTGTTCCCAGCAGCAGAAGAGCAGCAGCCTAGACCAGAGGGACTCAAGGGGAGGCTGATGGCCTAGGACAGAACGAGCTGTCGAATTTCAGAGGAGCTTTGAAGGACTAGCCTACAGCCTAAAAATAACGAAGAGCAAGCCTGCGTTTCAATGGCAATCGTATGTCTCTTAATGCCTGTGCTTCGTCAGAAAACAGCATAACGAGCGACAACAGTCTTTGAGGAATTGCATTCCCATACGAAAATTACACAAGCATGCCTATATACGTACAGTATAACCATTCAACTGCGGCCAGAAATGCATTCTTTGGTCAGCACTCTTGAGTGTGTCGTTTCATTGATTGAAGATGTACGGCCTGGGAAAGACAAGAGTGCCTTGGATCATAAAAGTGTGTTTACCGTAGTAGATCCCAAAAATAAGCCAGCATACAAGGAGCCACACTTAACAACATAAGCCATCACATCCCACGCTTTGTCATGGAATAGAATGACAGTTAACAGGAGTGTCTTGAGTTATAGTTTAATGCAGGGTGCACACGTGCAAAGTTACATTATTACTTACATCACATATACAATGTTGCAATTTGCGTTATTACATTATTTATTGATTTATCAATAAAATACAAGCATACTTTGAGCAAAGTGGTAATGCGAGGTGAACAATAATGCTTTTCAGATCATAGTGGAATGAAGATGGACTGCATGAGAGAGACTGGGTGCTCTGGGTCATAAAATGTGTTTACCGTACTGGATCCCCAAAAATAGGCTAGTTTGCTTACTCAGGGGCCACATTTCACAACATAAGCCATCCTGTTTGGTCCTTTGTAGTTGCTTAAAGCAACTGTCCACCATTTCTAGAAATGTGCCCATTTCCCACCTCCCCTCAAGTTAAATAATTGAGTTTTACCTTTCACCTGTATCCCAGCCATTCTCTGATATTATTCTTAGTTCCAAGCTAGCGTAGCATGTATCATTGAACGGAATGGGAACATTAGCTGCTAGCTGGTACCATTTGATTCTATGATGCATGCTAGAGTGGACAAGTTGCATCACCAGTCAGAGAGCGGCTGGTGGGACGATAGAAAGGCACTCAGTCATTTAAATTGAGGGCAGGTGGTGGGAAATGAGCACATTTCCAAAATTGTGGACTGTTTCTTCAAACAGACAGACAAACACATCAGTGCTGCCAGATGGAAAATACTGAATTATCATATCAAAACCTCAAATTATCGTTTTTGGGGGCTTTTTGGGAGAAAATTATCGTACAAGACCCAAATTGTTGTTTCAAGGCATAAAAATGAATTGAATGAGAACTCTGAAATGATCATACATCACGATGTCAAAATGGACAAAGTGATGGTACAAATACAATAATTATCATACATCTGGCAACACTGCACACCCACATGCACGTACGCACAGCATGTCCAATCAGTAAGTGAACAGAGAAGCCATGCCTCCAAAGGCAGTATAATAGTGGTGTGTTATGACTGTAGAGCATTCTCGCTGGGTCTACAACACAGGGTGCATATTAATAGTTCAGTCCCCCATTCTCTGCTCTTCCATCTCTACTCTCCCATCACCACTCTGCTCAGCGTGAAATACCAGCTCAAATTTCCCCTCTGCCAGACCACACTGGCAGCACCATTCCTGGCACCCAATCCCAAGCCCCTTACCCAGGGCCGCTGCTAAGGTTTTGGAGGTCCTAAGCATAACTGGTCAGGAGGCCCCCGTCATAATTAAATAATTATACTAGTAATAGTAATCTACTAACTAGTGTGTTTCGTAATGTAATTCATTGTTTTTTTCATGACGTTTTTAAGTCTATCTCAATTTAAGAGGCCCCACTTTTGGGTGCAAAGTTGTTGGTGCCCCAAGCACTCTGCATACTCTGCTCACAGTATGTCTAGCGGCGGCCCTGTCCTAACCCCAAGGCAATAGTAGCAGCACACGTCACTAACCCCAAGGCAATAGTAGCAGCACACGTCAGGGGCCAGGTGTTCCTCCTGCTAGTTACGTGTATGCCAACCAGTCACCAAGACAGCAAGTCAGGCCCTCTCTGAGATTCTCACCAACTTATGGGCAAATTCTGATAAAACAATTCACAGTGAATTCCCCTTTCAGACACACATGTTCAGTACTAACATGATACAATAACAGGTAGCGTCCAGCAAAGTCATGTGTTTCTTTGCAGCTAAGCTAAACCCAGCGTGGTTATGTCTTACAATTATTTTTGTAATCGAGTTGCCTGTGGCTGCGATAAGAATTGTCCTGTGTGTACTAGGCTCACCTTTATAAGCAAATTGGTTCACTCAAACAACAAGCTTTTGACTTTTGTTATGACTAGCAGTTATTAGTGTAAATAACGTGCACTTTTCATTTCATTTTCATTTCACTTTGCACAATTCATTACCCAACGGGCGGTAAACAGCAGTTCCGTCTCTGGGGCTTTGCCGTGGCATTTTAATTCTCAAGCTTTTATGTGAATTTCATGAGCACATTGAGCTCCCAGTTGGACGTTGTTGAGCCAGAAAAGCTTGTTTTTGTTTATTTGTTTTTATTCATTCATTTTATTTGTTTTCCCTTTGGTACATTGCAACAACAACACTGGCAGGGCTTTAAGGAGATGATGATCCCTAAACAGCAGCTGTTCCTCTTTTATTGGCCAAATTGTTTTCTCTCTTACAGCCTCCTGTTGTGGATCTGATGGCCAATAGAGAGCTGGGGGTGGTCTGTCTGTCTGTGGTCCTTTCTGTCTGTGGTCCTTTCTGTCTGTGGTCCTTTCTGTCAGTGTGCCTGTCTGTCTGTGTGCCTGTCTGTCTGTGGTCCTTTCTGTCAGTGTGCCTGTCTGTCTGTGTGCCTGTCTGTCTGTGGTCCTGACTGTCGGTCTGTCGGTCTGTCTGTCTGTCTGACTCACTGTCTGACTGACGGTCGGTCGGTCTGTCTGTCTGTCTGTCTGTCTGTCTGTCTGTCTGACTGTGTACCTGTCTGTCTGTCTGTCTGACTGTCTGTTTGATTGCATCTGTCGGTCAGTCTGTCGGTCTGTCGGTCTGTCTGTCTGTCTGACTCACTGTCTGTCTGTCTGTCTGACTGTCTGTTTGATTGCATCTGTCGGTCAGTCTGTCTGTCTGTCTGTCTGATTTCATCTATTGGCCTGTCTGTCCGTCTGAGTATTCTGTGGTTCGTGTTTGAAAAACATGATTGCATCCGAAGATGTTTTCCCCCTCCAGAGTGATCAGAGTGCAAAGGGAGGCTGGCGTGATCTTTCTCTCTGTTAGCCTGTCTGTTTGACTTTTCAGGGGTTTTTTTTAAAGAATCCCACTGTCTGCCCTCTTATTTTCTCTCTTCCAGCCCCTACTCGATGTGGCTAATTTGCAACAGAGAGACTGGGAATATCTGTCTGTCTGTCTGTCGGTCGGTCGGTCGGTCGGGCTGGCTGGCTGGCTGGCTGGCTGGCTGACTGTCTGGTTGTCTGGTTGTCTGGCTGTTTGTTTCTCTCTCTGACTGGGAGCTTATTGTTTATCCAATACAGTTACTGTCCAGAGTTTTGCCCTCATGAGCATCTTGGGAAAGATAAAGTGGAGCAGTGGCTTGACATGTAGCCTAGCTCTTGAGTTGAGAGAGAGAGACAGAGAGAGAGAGAGAGAGAGAGAGAGAGAGAGAGAGAGAGAGAGAGAGAGAGAGAGAGAGAGAGAGAGAGAGAGAGAGAGAGAGATGTTTTAGATGTTGACCCTGTGCCTGTGTGTTTGTTTTTGTCTCAATGTGTTGCTGCGCCTCATTTGCACTGTACAGGATGTCGCTGTGTTGTAATTGTAGTCAGTGTGACAGAGGCACACACACACGCATGCACATACGCATGCACGGACGCACACGCACTCATGTTCACAACACATACACACACACACACACACACACAACACAGACACACACACAGAAGCACACATGCATACGCACACATGCACGCACATACACGCACGCACACACACACGCGCGCGCGTGCGCACACACACACATGCACACAAAACATTTGTCTGCTCCTGACAGTGATTGGGCTGGTTGTCATTTTCACTTAACAAAGGATGCAGCTCTGACAAAGCTGCTGTGCCACTAGGCGTTTGTCTCTTAAATAAAGCAGCATGACACAGGGCTTTGAGTGTGGGCTGACTGGCTGACTGCATTGTTGCACGTGAATCTGCGCTGTTCCCCATTTATCTGCATCTCACCTGTCAGGTTGACAGAATTCTTTTGGCAGAATGTTAAATTTGTGCAATGTTTTTTGGGTTTGTACTTAAGCTGACCTGTGTGTGTGTGTGTGTGTGTGTGTGTGTGTGTGTGTGTGTGTGTGTGTGTGTGTGTGTGTGTGTGTGTGTGTGTGTGCGCCTGCCTGCCTGCGTGCGTGCGTGTGTTTGTGTGTGTCTGTGTGTGTGTGTGCCCCTCTACATCTGACTCTAGGCGTGTGGTTTCGACCACTCGTCCTACCTGCTGGTGTTCAGCGTGCTGTGCTGCCTGGGCATCGTGCTGTGCCTGGTCACCTCGGTGACGGTGGAGTGGACCGGCCTACGAGTAGCCAAGGAGCTCCACAGCAACCTGCTCCACACCATCACTCTGGCCCCTATGAGGTAGCACATCAACACCATAACACTGGCCCCTATGAGGTAGCAAATGAACACCATCCCTCCGGCCCCTAGGAGATAGAAGGTCCCCTATGAGATAGCACTGGCCCCTATCAGATAGGCAGGTCATCACCATCCAATAGCCCCTATGAGGTAGAACTAACAGAGATAGCAACACTTAAACACTACCCCCTATGAGATAGCAGAAGACAGTGTTTCCCAACCAGGGGTACGTGTACCGCTAAGGGTACCCGAGCACATCTCAGGGGTTTACACACACACACACACACACACACACACACACACACACACACACACACACACACACACACACATACACAGATTAACGCCTATTGAGGTCAGGGGGTCAACACTTCCACTGGTCCCCGTGGGGAGGGCAGCGTGGCCTAGGAAAGAGGAGAGAGAGAGAGGTAGATGTAACTGATGAATGAATGAACGAACGAATGACTGAATGCATGAACAAATGAACAACCAAAAAACAAGTGAATGGACATGCAAATAGATAGATGGTGGCTATACATAGGATAGTGGATGTAGAGACAGACTAGACATAAGAAAGCAAAGAAAGTCAAAGGAGGGCAAAGCATGTGATTGAATGGCATTATCATTCTTCTCAGGCTGTTTGAAACGACACCACTGGGGAGCCTACTGAACCGGTTTTCGACTGACACAAACACCATTGATCAGGTAAACTGCCCATCAGCTGTCAACGCCAGACTGACATACGCTGCTGTTTGCACATCGCTGCACAAATTGCATGCCGGTTCTTTAGAGCCAATCTTTGCTTTCTCTGTTTTTGGACGACAAGCAATCACTGCCTCTGTGCATGCGTGCGTGGATCTGTCTGTCTGTGTGACTGTGTGTGTGTGTGTGTGTGTGTGTCTGTCTGTGTATGTAAATTATGTAATTACTTCACTTTTAGTGTGTACTATTTGTATAGTGTATGTGTGTGCATATGCATGCATGTGTGTATGAAAGTGGTGTTTGTGAGATGATATGCTGAGCAAGTAGGAAAACTTTAGATTGGGTGTTTCTGAAGTTGTGCATACTGATCAGCTTAATGAGCTGCTCCACACTGCATGCTGCACTTGCTGTTGTCTCTGTCCTACTTATACTTGATCCCCTGTGTGTGAGAAAGTTTGTGAGTGCATGCAAGTGTGTGTGTGTGTGCGTGTGTGTTTTGAATTCACTTTGTGTGCGTGTGTCTGTGTCTGTGTGTGTTGACTTCAGTTTGTGTGTGTGTGTGTGTGTGTGTGTGTGTGTGTGTGTGTGTGTGTGTGTGTGTGTGTGTGTGTGTGTGTGTGTGTGTGTGTGTGTGTGTGTGTGTGTGTGTGTGTGTGTGTGTGTGTGTGTGTGTTGACTTCACTGTACTATATACTGTACTGTATTATACTCTTGTGTGTGTGTGTGTGTGTGCGTGTGTGTGTGTGTGTGTGTGTGTGTGTGTGTGTGTGTGTGTGTGTGTGTGTGTGTTGACTTTACTGTACTATATACTGTACTGTATTATACACTGTGTGTGTTTGTGTGTGTGTGCGTGTGTGTGTGTGTGCGTGTGTGTGTTTTGACAGCATATCCCGGCCACTCTGGAGTGCCTGAGTCGCTCGATGCTGCTGTGTGTGTCTGCTCTGGGCGTCATCTCCTACGTCACGCCGTACTTCCTCATCGCTCTGGCTCCCCTGGCCATCGCATGCTACTTCTTCCAGAAATACTTCAGAGTGGCCTCCAGGTAGCTAGCTCTATCTATCTATCTATCTATCTATCTCTCTCTTTCTCTCTCTCTCTCTCTCTCTCTCTCTCTCTCTCTCTCTCTCTCTCTCTCTCTCACACACACACACACTCACACACACACACACACACACACACACACACACACACACACACACACACACACACACACACACACACACACACACAAGCCCTAGTACTCATCACTCAGTGTTCTGCAGTAGAAGTAAACACAGAAGAGACAAATACACAGTACATTTTGCATGGGTAATTCCACCGTTAGAGACGAATTTAACACTCAATCTAGTTGGTCCTCCTTTAAAGTGATACATTTACACTCCAAAATGTGCTATGTGCACATACTGTACATACACAAGCACACAAACCCCACACACGATCTGTAAACATTTGTATAAGTCTGCCACCTCTTGAGGTGACCTACATTCTGCCTTGTGTGCTGTCTGATTCATTTAAATTGTAATTTAATTACAAAAAAACAAAAAACCCCTCAAGACTCCTACACTGTTTGGTGGGCTGGTGCTGTCTGCGATAAACTGCTGAATAAATCATAAATGCCTAACTGGTTTCAAACGGCCAAGCATCAAAAAGAGCTACAAAAAAAACAGAAACAAACAAACAAAACAACCACATTCAAAGTCAAAGCTGTGTTTGTGCTACCTACTTATGTCCTATAGACCAGTGGTTTTCAAAGTGGGGGCCAGGGACCTCTGGCAGTGGGCACTGGGCAGGAAAAGTAAAGAACAGCAAAGTCAATAATTTTATTAGCCGCATAACTAATGTAAACTAAACGAATTCGAGACGATTCGTCTAATGAATTGCTGAGAGGGGACCATTCGAACAAAACGTTGGACCATTCGTAGAAGGCATGGGGCGTTTCGTGCAGTACCTGCGGATCTTTCGTAGAAGACCTAAGGACGTTACGTTCAACCCATGCAGACCTTTCGTGTAACTGGGCAGACGTTTAGTGTAGTCTGCCTATTTTATTAGCCTATTATTTTTTATATTTTATCAAACTTGTGTGCCTACCACCACAATGCAATGAAAACAAAAATCGAACCATGTAGAAAGTGTGTGCGTGTGTCTCTATTTTTTTTATTATTTTTTTTTATTTTAGTTCAGGCTGCTTTTTTATCATTAGGCCTATTTTATAGCCTATTTTATAAATATACTATATCGTAACGGACTGCCTCTGCCTCCTCCGGAGTGAGATAGCAGCATTACCCCCTGTGCACTACATGTGCTGTCTATAAAATGGTGTTAATTTCAAATGGCGGGTGAGACTGTCAGGAAGCAAGCCGAGAGAGCAAGAGAGAGGGAACCATGAAGTGTGCCGAGAAGATCACCATTCGCAAGAATCGCTAAAGCCAGACATTGATGTGAGCTGTTCCAAATTGAGACCAAGCGCACAAGTCTGCAAACAAGGATTTTGCAAAAATGCACTACTAAAAATAAGAAAAGATATTCGTTGTGATGATCTGAGTTATTTCTAATGTGTTGATCACTGATTTGTATTCATTTTGGAAAGGTAACGGCAATCTTATTGCTGCCTTACTGGCGCCCATCTCATAACTTAAAACTACAGTCGGTTGCACCGCTACAATATCAACGAAATGTTTTAAAATGTAGGCCTACAACAGTAATGTAAAGGTAAGAGATAATTTATTGTCCACACGTGACTATAAGAAAATATTTTCCTATGGGCGAATAACACCCCCGATGCCGAAGGCGGAGTGCTGTTATTCCGCTTGGAAGGAAATATATTTTCCGTAGTCACGTGTGGACAATACATTATCCCGCTTATCCCGCCTTTACCAACATTAGAAAGCATACAAAGTTAACCAGTAGTTTATAGTAACAGGTTTATTGCCATTCTATAACGTGCACAAAGAAAGATAGTTCGTGGAACGCTCATAATTTAAAAAGAAAGAAAGGAGTCGCACACTGGAGCTGAATGCAGAATCAAAAACTACTGTAACTGTAAACAAAGCCGAAAAAAGTAAATAAAACCGACAGACAGGGGACAAACATTTCGGGTCTAGCCCATCATCTTCCTTTTCTTCCTTTTCATTATACTGCTCTTGGAATTACGCACCGAGCGATACGCTTAGGATATGACATTGGCCGGACGCCACCCCACCTCATAACAAGTAACAGAGTTTGGCTACTTTCTAACGTGTTACAGCCACATTGCGCTTCAAACTGTTTGCAGGCTGCCTCGTTCACTGCGCGATATCTACTAAACTCGGGTTCATAACAGGGTCATTTCTATCTGATCGGCGACAGTATTCCAGATAAAAGTATAGACAACCCAAGCACTGATGTGCGCCCTGACCATCATCATTAGCCTATCATCCTGCTACAGTCTGAACACTGTGCGCCGAATGGTTGGCTGGAGGAGGCAACGCTAGCCTAAAGAGCAGGCTACTTCACCCTTAAGGAAACTATCAACGGACTCCTCACTTGTTAAAACAATACTAGTGTTAATGAAAGATGTCACGACAGCGGCCGGCGGACAGTGACAGTTTGCTTTCTTGAAATAACAACACTTGGACAATAGTGTAGACTTGTGCGCTAAGCGCTGGGGTGGGGCAGGGGCTGCTGAACTGTCTACAAGCTGTCGTGCCGGGACGTAGGCAGTAGGTATCCATTGCGTGCGGCCGGCCGCTTTGGGAACTGTAGGTAAGTTGCATTTGGGTAGGCTATTGCGTGTACAGTTGAATTAAGTAATCGACGAGCCAACGTCCGGCAGCAGTGACTGAGTGTGTAACTTAACTTAACTTTTGTAGGCTACTATCGTCCGAGTGTCTCCAGATTGTGATTCATTTATTCAAAGACGATAGCAGTTTACAGACGCTGCTGGCTGCATGGATATTGTGGGGGTTTTCCCTCCTAATTGTATTTTATGAAATTGTAAAAATAAAACTACCATAACCTTTACTCCTGTTGTCTGTCGTTCCTGAATCGTGGTCTATTTCACCTCTTACAATAGTGTCCAGTCCAGTGAATGATCCTGCATCCATGGCTAATTGGATAAAGCATACTAAGTGGACATGAAAGAAATGCGAAATTAAAACAACAGCGTGTCAATGCAAGCACTTTATTTATTTTTCCGGGGGCATGATTTTGTTGACAAGTACTTTTTTAACGACTTTAATGAAGATGTCGTGTAGACTGTTTGACGGCCCCTTCCATAGGACAGCATCCATCCATCTCTTCCTCATCTTTACGCGCAACGGTAATAATAACCATTACTTCTCTTGTAGACGTTGCGCGTAATATTTTATTCATTATGGACTTATTTCAAGCAGCATTCAACTGTCCACTCTGCGTGGCTTTGTTGAAAGGGTTGCCTTTGGGTGGATGACTTCCCCTGAACACGGCAGGTCATTTGCATGACAAGACTTCATGCCCATTAGCGAATACTTTAACCCTTCAGGGGTGCCCTGGAAACGGCTGATAAATAAATTATGTAGAATGATATAATAGATATTTGACTAAATTGATAAGTTAATGCTGGTCAGTGGAATATTTCATCTGCTATCTACGCACAATAGCCTAAAGTAAATATAGGTAGCCCCAGTCAGCTGCAACTTCGAACCTAGGTCGTGTGACGTCTCCAAATGTGTTACTTTTCTAAGCTTGTGTGTTATCGGATGCGATGCCATGTTACGGCTTGTTGGTTTGGGGTGCCTTAATTTTTCATTAATTGAAAGGGTGTCTTGCCTAAAAAAAAGGTTGAGAAACACTGCAGGAAACAGTCTCTGCAACAGGGACAATGACAAAAGGGATGAATTGCTTGAGGAAATCAAAAGGGACAGAGCGAAGTTATGACAACAAATTGACGTGCACCATTATGCAAGGCTACATGTAGTTATGATGGGTTAACCACTCAGTTACCGTTGCATTAATAATATGTATGATAAAGATGACTTCAGCGCAGGATATCAGAAATAAACAAGACAGCGCAGATGGCTTTTAATTTTTAATATGGCCACATTATGCGTCAATACACCAATGCGTATTAGGCTATTTATCATGAAACCTCAAATCGGAAGTAGCCTTGTACCCAGCACTTTTCAAACCTTACTCGGGTTTATGGTAATTGTCCGGGCCAGCACTTTTGAAATCAAACGGACGCCTTGCCTGCATGACATGTCATTTGCATGATAAGAGCACGGACGATCATGGACATGCGATGGTAGCCTACACACATAGCCACACACGCACACAACACGGTTCAGTTCAACGTTTATTGTCCAGCAAGCGAGCAGCGCAGTACCAACTGATTTGCTCTGGAATCTCGAAATGAAAACCGACTTTTCTTGGGAAAAGTGTTGCAAGAACATTGAACTCATTTAGTAGGCCTATCATTGTGCCAAGCGTGTCGCAATATTGTACTGTGGATGTGTGTTGGGGAGGGCATTAACATTAGGCCTATGACAAAACATTATCGGGTAGGATTGAGGATAAATCTTACACGTTTCCTTATTAATGGAAAATTAATTCCATGCTAATTCCAAGTATTCAAGAACCTAAACAATATGCAATTGCTCCACAGTTCAAGGGTTAGGCTATGGATATTGACACCTTTCCTCCG
>NC_085860.1:36396518-36444018 GCF_034702125.1 Engraulis encrasicolus | reverse complement strand
TTTATTTCTGTTCCCTTTTCTTTGGTTCCGTCTCTCAGTCTCTCTTTGTTCATGCTCTGCTCAAGACATACTGTATCATTCCCTGAAGGATGTGTGAGTGACACTGTTGTTTATTTCTGAGAATTGAGGTTTTGCCCTGCGTTTGTTCCCCCCTGAAGAATCTGCTTCGTCTGTCACCTTGGTTTTGGTTCTCTCTCTCATCCTTTTCTTTGGTCCAGTCTCTCACTTTTTCATTCCTCTGCTTTTTCTTCTACTTCATCTCCATCTTATCCCCCCTATATTCCTCTTCTGTCAAAATCATTCTCCATCATGTCCTTTGTTTTTGGTATGGACTTACGGTAGATGCTTATGTGCCCACAGGCGTTGGACAATAAAACCGGAAAACAAATGGTTATAGACAGGTTTGGCTACAGTAGATACCTTCCTTTTAGGTCCAGTTAATCCTGTTGGATGTGATACGTCCTTCCTGGTGGCATGCTGACATTATCCTGGATACTGTGGCTCTAGATACATCTCAATGGCTTGGTTACAGATGCACCAGCAAGACATTCACCAACAATTTCTCCTCTTTTGAACTCTGATATGTCACCCATAATGTTGTGTGCATTTAAATATTTTGAGCAAAAGTGTGCTCTTACTTATTTGAACCTTCACACTCTGCTCTTACTGGTGCAACGAGCAATTAAGGGATATTGGCCACCAAGCTGGTGAAATTTAGTCTTGAAACCTCCCACACTAGAATGACAGGTGTTTCAGTTTCAGTGTTGAACCAATGTATGACCAGACTCTAGGGAGCTAGGCAATATTGTGATTTTCTGGCGTTTTTTAACTGTGTGTTTTTAATGTCTCTATATGTCGACTGCAGGACAAGTGTAATGCAGGACAAATTTCTGTGAAAGCAAACATTTAATTATTATCTTATCTTATCATTTTATGCTTACACTTTACTTTCTCTGGCTATATGTTCCCACTTCCTTTCTGTGTTCTCTCTCTTTCGCTCATTCTCTCTCCCCTCTCTCTCTCTCTCTCTCTCTCTCTCTCCTTTCTCTCTGACTCTACCCCTCTCTCTCTCTCTCTCTCTCTCTCTCTCTCTCTCTCTCTCTCTCTCTCTCTCTGAGCAGCGGCGTCTCAGGTGCCAGATGGATGGCCTCAGCAGGGTGATATCCAGATCCAGAACCTGAGCGTGCGCTATGACAGCACCCTCAAGCCCGTCCTCAAGAATGTCAACGCCAGCATCAGTCCTGGACAGAAGGTGGAAGACAATAGCCTACTCAGAACACTGTGCTATGACTCATACACTCTGGAGGACAATAAGACAATATTCTTTGTCCTCTCTCTCTCTTTTTTTCTCTCTCTGATTTTTTCTCTCTTTCTGTCCTTATCAGTATTTCTTAGCTACTCATATTCTGTCTCTTCAAGGACATGTGTAGGGTACCCCCGTATCACTTGAAGCAGCCATCTTGAGTTACAGTGTCTCTGGTGTGAATGAGCTGGATGTTATGTGAGAGGACACACCCATGTGCTGAGGTATTAACCACACTGTGCTGTGCTGTGTTGTGCTGTGCAGGTGGGCATCTGTGGCAGAACAGGGAGTGGCAAATCCTCATTCTCACTGGCCTTCTTCCGCATGGTGGACACATTTGAGGGTAAAATAAAAACTTCAATCTCTATTTGTGATTTGAAACAAAGATTTGACACATTTTGAAAATGAATGATAATGCGCCCATACATGCACTCATACACATACATACAGCACCTGCTGTCATTGACCTGTATAAACATATTAGCCTACAGAAATACACATGAGGCCCTGCCGTGGCCAACCAGTAGGGCACTTGCCTGCGATGCGGCTGACGCGGGTTCAATTCCCGGCTCGGGTCCTTTGCCGACCCCTCCCCGTCTCTCTCCCAATTCGCTTCCTCTAAATCTCTCACACTGTCCTATCAAATAAAGTCGAAAAAGAAAAAAGAAAAATCATACACATGAATACACACATACTGGTTCACATCATAACTTGAATAATGAGAAGCTATCAAAACAGTTCACTTCTCACCTCATGTGATACAGTGGTGCTCATATGTTTACATACCCCAGCAGAATATACGCTTTCTCTGCGATTTCTCACCAAATATGAAGGATTACACAAAACCTTTTTTTTGACTCGTTGCTAGTGACTGGCTTAAGATATTTATTAGCAATTTTTTGTGTTTACTTTTTCAAAAGCATGATCACAACCCAAACTACCCAAATGACCCTGTTCAAAAGTTTACATACCATCGTTTCTGGTGCTGAATATGGCCCTGTTTAACATCAGGGATTGCTCTAAATTGTTTGTGGTAGTTGTGGATAAGGCTCTTAATGTTCTCAGATGACAAAACAGCACATTCTTCCTGGCAGAATGGTTATTTCCTATAATATCTTTGGGTGTCTTGCTGGAACCTCACATTTGAGGTTTCCCCTGAGTGGCTCAATGATGTTGAGATCAGGAGAGTGAGATGGTCGCTCAAAAACCTTCATTTTATTCTATCTGAAGCTAATGACGGGTTGATTTGGCTTTCTGTGTCGAAATATTGTCATGTTGGCACTGTTGGAATTTCAATTCAGAAATGCAATATGAGGGGGTTTGGTTGGAATCAAGCCATTGGGCAAGGGAATCATTGCATTGCAATGATCATTGCAAGGGAAATTGTTCAGGAGGCATAGGACAACCAAAAAATAACTTTAGGTGAAATATAGGACAACATGAAAAAATGTTTTAAACTGTACAGCAAAGAGGCACTTGTTGGAGAAAGCCATTACTACAAAAATGCAAACATGTTATTTTGCATATGATACACCAAATAGCATAGTGAGAAGCATCAGAATGCCTGTGACAAAGTCATTTGGAAAAATGAGATCAATATGGAACTTTTTTCAGCCACTATTAACAGTACCATTTGGAGAACAGTCAACGGAGCCTATGATGAAAGTTACACCATGCCCTTCTGTGAAACATGGTCATGGACCACTGATGTCATGGGGACATCTGAGTTACAAATGCACTATTACTTTTGGTCCATACTCGCAGAATGATGAATACATTGCCCTGTGGAAAATACTGGAGGAAACTTGACACTCATCAGCCTTGAAACTGCACATGGTCCATTGTTTGGACATGCCAACATGACAATATTTCAAAACAGAAAGCCAAATCAACCCGTCATTAGCTTCAGAAAGAATAAAATGATGTTTTTGAGTGACCGGCTTACTCTCCTGATCTCAACATCATTGAGCCATTCAGGGGAAACCTCAAATGTGAGGTTCCAGCAAGACACACAATAATTTTATAGGAAACAACCATTCTGCCAGGAAGAATGTGCTGTTTTGTCATCTGAGAACATTAAGAGCCTTATCCACAGCTACCACAAACAATTTAGAGCGGTCCCTGATGTTAAACAGGGCCATATTCAGCATCAGAAACTAGGGTATGTAAACTTTTGAACAGGGTCATTTGGGTAGTTTGGGTTGTGATAATGCTTTTTAAAGAGTAAACACAGAATATTGCTAATAAATATCTTAAGCCAGTCACTAGCAATGAGTGAAAAAAAAGGTTTTGTGTAATCCTTCATACTTTGTGAGAAATATATTCTGCTGGGGTATGTAAACATATGAGCACCACTGTATGTTCATGCCAATCCACCTTTTGTTGTTTATATGAACTCATTTGTCAGCACACCTGTTTAGCAAGGCAGCCATCAGAAATCCTGTCTCTGTGTCTCCCCCAGGCCGCATCATCATAGATGGGATAGACATAGCACAGCTGCCCCTGCACACTCTCCGATCGCGCTTCTCCATCATACTGCAGGATCCAATCCTCTTCAGTGGGACCATACGGTGAGAGAGAGAGAAAAATAGAGAGAGAGAGAGAGAGAGAGAGAGAGAGAGAGAGAGAGAGAGAGAGCGAGAGAGAGGCAGCGTTGCATGGCAGATGGCCAGTTACCTTGATTCTGCGCGGTCTCCTCAAATTGAAAAATAAGAGGGTAGAAAATGCACCTGATAATGTCTGAGGAGAATAGCAATGGTCTTTGATCTGGCAGATCAAGTCTGCCGGAATCTCTTCACTGATTTGGAGGTGATTGAAGTGCCTGGTAATGAGAATCAAACAGAAAAAACTAGAAAGCCTTTAAAATGTTGGATTTTGTTGTGACCTTGACCAAATGACAGTTGGTATTTCAGAGTAGGTCTTCTCACATCAATTTGATCAATCCTGCCCTGTTCCTGTCAGGAATATGAAATAAGCTGCTGCTTTACCAAAAGGTAGTGTGTACGCACCGTATGTTAAGTTAAGGTTTTTTATTTGTTAATACTTCTTCAGACTAAATAAGAACATTTTAAATTTATAAATATGCAGTCCATATTAACCCATTTTGACCCGGAGATACATCTGTGTGGTCTGTTTTACCTGAGGGTTTTATTTTATTTTATTTTATTTTTAATCAAAATACCAGCATGTTGTGCAAGCATGTAGAGACAATGTGTGACATCTTTGGAGACCAGGGGGACAGACCCTGGTCGCTGCATAGTTTTTATACCAAATATTTATGACGGACAGAAGAATTCCAAAACTTGTTTTCTGTGATATTCGCGGAAAAGGTAAAGATTCTTCCTGTTCTTCTCTCCTCTCTGCTGGTAACACGTATAGGAAGTGATAGGATTTGATATTCCAGATCTGGAGACTATTCCCTTTAGTCATTTATCTGTTCTGATACTCAGTGTAATAAAAGGGAAGTTAATGGTCACCACAGAGTCACTAACTTTTTAAATGAATCTTACGTTGCAGTTGTTGAAGCTGCAAATTCAACTTATCTACTAATGCTGATTTTGAGCAGCACCGCATGATGTTCCATACATCTTGTCTGATCTACCTCACGCCTGTCTCCTCCCGTGTAGATTCAACCTGGACCCAGAGAATACAGCGTCAGACAGCACGCTGTGGGAGGCTCTGGAGATCGCTCAGCTCAAGCCTGTGGTGAAGACCTTACCTGGAGGCCTGGGTAAATACCATTAACAAATGCAAAGAGCTTCATTGCAAAATGACGTATATTCATTTTGGAACATTTTGGGGAAATTGACATTTTCGTATTGGGCATTGTATTGCATTGCATTGCATTGCAAAATGCATTTTATGTAGGTTTTAAAAAGTACTGTATGTTAGCTAAATATTTGAATGGCAAGAATTCACACAGATGTCTCATCATTTCCAATAATAAAATTCAAAAGTAAAAAAAAAATGGCGCTTACATCATTTTGCAACAAAACTCTTCAAATCTACTAACGGGTCATTGATTGTTTTTCAGTAGAATACGTCAAGTGGTACAACCACAGCTATTGCCACTCTTGTATCATTTCATGTACAAGTAATGAATATGCTTTTTTAGATAATCAAGTTAGAGCAAAAATCATTGTACTTATAGAATAGTGTTATCAGCTTTGTGTTCCGAATCTTGACATCTGCTAGTATAAAACGTCAATGACCTTCCGAGACACATGTGGGGTACTACAGAAAGCAGGTAAATGAGTATCTCAATTCTCAACAAGTGGAAAATCTAATCACAGAGGAGCACTGACTACAGTTTGCCAGAAAAATAAACTGCAATACTTACTCTGAGTTACCTGGCTTGGGGTAGTAATTAAACTTCTTAGGCAACTTGAAATTTCTGCTTAAGGACCGTATACCATGAATTAGCTCACATAAGATCAGAGATTCTTTAAGTATATAGAGATATGCCAATGCAATAGGTTGCTATGGGCACCTAACATGACCAGGTTCCGGTCTGCCTAAAGGGGCGTGTCATAATACTCCTAGCATTGAATAGAACAGTCTTTAGGTCTGCCTAGGTCTGCCTAAAGGGGGATCCCCCCCCTCCCCCTTGCAATAATAGAACCCCGGGAACAATGGGCCAATGGAACCTCTCTCTCTCTACTCTCTCTGATAAGATTGTCAGTGAGCTGAACATTTGAAATTGCCCCAAAGATGGGAGTGGGTCACCGAAGTGTGCTTGGGAGGATGGATATTTGTCATGTTATCTCTACAGAGGATTCATCACGCCTTACATAACCGCTCTGCCTGCTCAAGTGGAATAAATGCTTCCTTCATTTCCTGAAGTGAGGGGCTAATGGGGTGTGTGATATGTTTTGACATTTGGGACTTCTAAAAAAAAAAAAAAGATCAAAAGGAGAAACCAACTGCAGGGATAAACTAGGTATAATGTATCCACACAAGGCAGACCATATACATAGTTATATATGGCTGCATATATCTCCTCTATCATGATGTTTAATAGTGTGATTGTGTGACTCAGATGCGATGGTGACGGAGGGTGGCGAGAACTTCAGCCAGGGCCAGCGGCAGCTCTTCTGTCTGGCGAGAGCGTTCGTGAGGAAGAGCAGCATCCTCATCATGGATGAGGCCACCGCCTCCATAGACATGGCTACGGTAAGACAATAATACCTATATATAATAAGAATATAATATATTATATATAATAAGAATATACTATGTTATACACTAGTTTATATAGGCCTATAGTAAGACAACATAATATACAGTATATATGGCTACGGAAAAACAATATACACTAGTTTCTACAGGCCTATAGTAAGACAACATAATATACAGTATATACGGCTACGGTAAAACAATATACACTAGTTTATATAGGCCTATAGTAAAACAACATAATATATTATACGTGGCTATAGTAAGACAAGAGTAGATTATACATGCCTATAGTAAAACAAGAACTTATAAATATGGCAAGGTAACACCAGTTAGACATGGCTAAGGTAAGACAGCATTGCCTAGAGTAGACATGGCTACAATAAGACCACGCCACAAAGACGTGATTATGGCAAGACAACACTGCCTACATGGCTGCAGTAATGAAACATAGGCTCTTTTCTTGAATCTTGAATCTTAAAGCTTGAAAGTGACAAGGAAAAAAAAATCTTGCTACAGTAAGACACTGTAGACATCTATCAGACATGACTGTGATAAGACTTCGATAGTTTTGTTGCCACTGTATATTTTGCTAGCGCAGCACACAGCTCATAAGGCTGCAAAATGAAAGTTGGAAAGTGTCATGTATACAAAAGAGGCATACGTACTGAAAATGATTAAAACATGTATACAACTAGTACAATATTTTTTTAACTACTAAGGAATCAGCGGTACAGACTAGAACATTAGGGCTGCTTGTGCATTTCACTGTGAGTATTGCACACTGTGCTGTGGATGTTGCACCATTTGAACATCGGCCAACAGCAACAGTGTTGCTAACTAAGCTTGCTATACAGCCATAGACATTTTTATGCTAAGCAGTTATGCTTCAGTAGACATGGCTATTGTAAGTCACCAGTGCCTCATAGCATTTAT
The DNA here is from genome assembly GCF_034702125.1 of Engraulis encrasicolus. Lineage (NCBI taxonomy): Eukaryota > Metazoa > Chordata > Actinopteri > Clupeiformes > Engraulidae > Engraulis > Engraulis encrasicolus. The sequence continues at coordinate 36,436,604 of NC_085860.1, read as the reverse complement.
AGAAATGGTCATTCAAAAAAGCTCTTCAAGAAAATAAATCAGGTCTGAGGCCAGTCTTAAAGCCCCCCAGGCTGGATCGCACTGTATTCACCCATTGCTCGGGCCAAGTGCAGCTCAAAGCAAAGTCCACTCTGAACCGCAGCCACAGTAAAAGGCGGCGGCGTGTCACAAAGAAAAAGACCTCAGCTCATCGTTCTGGACCAGTGGAGCATGAGGACTGGCCGCCATGCACCAGCCTCACAGAAGAACTGAATTGCAGCCAGAGCTTGGTGCATAAACGGCTTCTGGAATACGCGCCTCTGCAGCAGCTTAGGAACAGCAAATATCTTTTCATTTTCTAATATCATTCTCAGTAGAACAATTTTTAGTAGAAACATTTTTCTTGAAATTCTTTACTAATCAAAAGCAACATACATGTATATAATAATACATGTATACTGTTTTCATTTTTTGTCTGAGCCCACACATTTTAATATTCCTTTTTAAAATGATGCCTCACACAACATGTGAATCTCGGTTGGTCTAATACAGTTTGTTATCCCTTGGTTGCAGGAGAGCATTCTACAGAAAGTGGTGATGACAGCGTTCTCTGATAGGACGGTGGTAACCATAGCGGTGGGTATTAAACAAGGACAAGCGTTTATCAAACACACGCTAGCTTATCAGTTCACACTTGTTTGCTCAACATCATCTACAGTACATGTAGTCAAGAATAAAACGGCAAAGTGGTTTTGATACTGTGGTTGCAGACACCAACTCTATCTTTATAGTCAGATGTTGTTCTATTGCTAGATTCCCTTCCCAAACAATGACTCCAGGCCTACTAGGCAGAGCGTCTTCGTAAATCAGAAGGGAAAAGCCACAGAGAAGTCAACATGTGGGGACCACTTTTTGAGAATTCCTCTACGATCTATGGGGTGTTCCAATAGGTTATGTTCACTCCAACTTTTGCACAAGTTTATTTTGTTACTGTGGAATGGGTCAATTTCTCTACTTGTAAATATGGAGGCTGCCTATTTTGGACATCAGATGTTAATTAGCCATTGTGCTATAATCTGGCACATTTGCATGTGTGTATGGTCATTTATGTGCTATGTCCTGAAAAATGAAGTCAAAAGTTATGTATGTACGCCAACTACTCATTCAGTTGCAACTATTTCATGTCTCTAGAACAGCTTTTGGTATCAGCTTTCCTCTGTGTGTCTTCTCCCCATTTTCCCTCCCTGTGTTTGGTCTTTTCTACATTGCCATTTATTGCACATTGCAGAGTTGTACAATGTATGACTGGATTCCACAACAGAGTGGTCCCAGTGTGGTTGCAGCATTAGAATTCCACTGGTTTCATTGTTTATGGGGAAGTAACAATAGGTTTGTCCAGAGCCGTTTTTCTGGGTTTGTCAATCTATGATACTCTGGTATTCTTTAGAGATGAAAGGTACAGGTATGGTTCACAATTTTTGGTCCCATTTTTCCATGAGCGACTGTTGTTTATATACAGTATACAGTATATACTGTATATGAAATCTGTTGAATGCAGTTTTACATGAACATCACCATTTTTCTAACTCACTCACATGTGTCGTCGTCGTTGTTGTTGTTGTTGATCCACCTCCTATTGGGGCAGTATGAGTGTCATCTTCTTCACTGTTCTGTTCTCTTCCATGTTTCCCATGCAGCACCGCGTTCACACCATCCTCAACGCAGACGTGGTCATCGTCATGAAGCGAGGGATCATTCTGGAGTATGACAAGCCTGACGTTCTTCTAGAGCAGGAGGACAGCATCTTTGCCTCATTTGTCAAGGCCGACAAATGACACACAAGAAAGTATGACAAAAGACTGAATAATCAAGGACCTTCAAAAGTGCAATTGCATCATGGACTACTGTTTTGCTTTTTTGTTTATTTGTTTTTTTTAATCCTGCATCATATATTTGTAAATAAGATGATAATTCTTTGTTAATAAAAAAAGAAATAATTTTCATTTTATAAATCATGTATTTTTTAAAAAGAATAAGTGTCTGGCAACAGTACTACTAAATACACCATGTGAAAGGGCATAGAATGACTGTGACATGGCAATAATGCTGACATGGCAACTACTAACTTTTCTGCAAAAAAAGAAGAAAAAAAGAACTGCATTAAAACTGTTCGATTGTAATGAATAACTGGTGGTATCCTGCTTGTGGAAACATTATTGGGTATTACAGTTTTTTCTCGATTGCTTATACATACTTTCTGGAATCATGTCTCGAATTCTCAAAACTCTACTCACAAATCCAAAAACTCACACACAACGGGCAAAACTGAAAAATGAACGTCTTGTCTCAAAATTATGTACTCTCTTCTAAAAAGGCAATTTTGTTCTCAAAATACTAACACAAGCATAATTTTAGCATCACTCACACTCATATGACCCATTGAACAGTAACACTAATGTGCATATGGTAAAACACTATACTCAGCTTGGCGCAGAGTAGACCTTATTTTGTTCAGTGTTCCACTTACTGAAGAGGGTATCTTTCTGTTGTAAAATACTGAAATATTGTTTCCAGACTCAGAGTACACAGATATGTGTGTCAAAAATATATATTTTACATATTTTTTCTGACATTGAAAAAATGCACTAATTTACTGTAAAATATTGTGTAACCACATGAAAGTGATCTCTTGTATTACATATTTTGGAGATCAGAAACTAAACAAATGTGTGTTCTCACAGCATCTTCTCATGTTTTCATCAATATCACATGCAATGTGTGTCCTTATGGGTGGATGATTTCATATTGTAAACAGGTATGAAGAGAGTTTGCCCATGTGATGAGGAAGTGAACATAGTGTGGCAGTTGATTTGAGTATTTTGAATGACTGTGTGTTCCATGTGAAAACCAGGGATTTTCTTCATGAGAAGTGTGTCTAATCCAGAGAATTGTGTGTAGTTTTTTGAGAAGAGTGTTGAAACTGAAATGTGAGTGTAAAGAAGGAATTGTGCTAATAGTTAAGTGACGTTGGTTAGGGGAGTTGGGAAATGGGTGAGATATTTCCAGAATTGTGTGTGAAGTACCAGAAATTGTGTGGAGACGATCGAGAAAAAACTGTAATGAAGCCCAAGTGCCACCATAATAACCTACTGCCACCATCCTGCAGGAGCTATGTCAACTGTATGCATACATATTTGGTGGACCAATTTTGATTTATGGGCAGCACAAAAATCATTAAATGAAAACTCAAAAACAATCGTTTATGCAACTTTTCATATTACTTTTAACTTTTCAAACATATTTTAATCAAATTTTATACATGGCATATACTTTGCAATCCCAAACAACCACATCTATTATAATAGTATGTTGAGATGCTCATGTGTAAAACAAAAAAATACTAGAGGAAATATTAACTTCCCGCCTGAACACGAAAGCGCACACCATTTGGATAGTGCGATGGGTCATCTCCAAATCTACTATTTGGGTAATTGTGTGCAAAGCTGCGGGTGCCCTTCAGGGAATGGACATACGAATGCCTTGTGCAGCGAATGAAACTGGCAGGCCCAGGGACAAAATATCCAATTGCAAAATGACTGGCGTCGACAGCTGGGGTGCCGAAAGTGGACTGTGCCCATGGGAGTTTACAACGAAAGGCATCGCATCGGCCGGCCAGGGGTATGAGAGGTGCGCATAGTTTTTGGGAACAGATAATACACTTGCCCCGGAGAGAGGCGGCCGTATGGAGGGACACCAACTGTGCGTCGTAGTTCTTTGTGCGCTGTTGACTGGACCAAGACGGATCAGTTGCTGATAGCATAGTATGGAAGAGCGATGCTGTCAAGAAAGGGACTTCCAGATGATTATTTGCTCACTCGCTTGGCTGAGGATGTACTACAGCCAAAATTCAAGGCGGTACAGAGGAAGGCTCGCTTTGTGGATAAAAACGGGACTTGCAACGTAGCCCACACGAATATTCGCGAACAGGGGCGTTTTCTGCAGGATGTCTTTACTACACTGGTCGATTTAAAATGGCTCCACACACTAGTTATATTTACTATGTCATTTCTGTGCAGTTGGTTTTTGTTTGGAATGATCTGGTGGCTCATAGCCTTCGCGCACGGGGACCTTGACAAGCAAAGTGAAGACTTTGTCCCGTGCGTGACAGATATCCGATCCTTTTCCTCAGCGTTCCTCTTCTCTATTGAGGTGCAGGTAACCATCGGTTTCGGTGGACGTATGATCACCGAGGAATGTGTGTCAGCCATCGTCATACTGTTAGTTCAGAATATCGTAGGACTGGTTATCAACGCCATCATGCTTGGTTGCATCTTTATGAAAACAGCTCAAGCCAAAAGACGCGCGGAGACGCTCATCTTCAGCAAACATGCCGTTGTGGGTTTTCGTAATGGCAAACTGTGTTTCATGGTCCGCATTGGGGACCTCCGCAAGAGTATGATCATCAGCGCAGCTGTCAGAATGCAGGTGGTGAGAAAGACCACTACCAGCGAGGGAGAGGTCGTCCCCCTGGACCAAATAGACATCCAGATGGATAACCCCATTGGAACGAATGGCATCTTCCTGGTGTCTCCACTTATCATATGTCATGTCATTGACAAAAACAGTCCCTTGTACGAAATGTCAGCTGCGGACTTACAAAACGAGGACATCGAGGTGATAGTGGTGCTTGAGGGCGTTGTGGAAACCACCGGCATCACCACACAGGCCCGGACGTCTTACCTGTCTGAGGAGATTTTGTGGGGTAGGCGATTCGTGTCAACGGTGAGCGAGGAGGACGGGATTTACGCGGTGGACTATTCCAAGTTTGGCAACACGGCAAAGGCGCCTACTCCAACATGCAGCGCGAAACAGCTCGAGGAAAGGGGAGGTTTGGAGATGTTTAGACGTCAGGAGCTCGCGCAGGCCAAGGGTTCTGTCAGGAGGAGACGCGTCAAACAGCCCAGTGTCAGTCAAGAGGAAGAAAAGACACATGCTACGGGCCAAACTACAAACTTAGTCAGTTAGAGGGAGGTATTGGTAGCCCTATAGGCCTACTTGAAAGACAATGTTGTATTATGCAATAATATCTATTGGTCATAATTTAGGCCTATTTGATGGCTTCTCGGTGTATTCAACTGGTTACATTGTTTACTTAAGCTGTACACACAGTAACACCATCAGTGTAACTACATAATGTAGGCCACACACATAGGCTACTCTTTATTTTACCATTATAACATATTAGGACAATGTAACATTGTCAGCAAATTAGCTGCCCATCCACTTCATAATAAAGGTTGCAAGGGCCTGCTTCACATATACCCTGATCCCACTAGAGGTGAGTGTCTTATCATTCTTCATAATGTTCCCCAATGTTGAACCAACTGCATGCACAGTAGGATATTATCTCAGGGTGCTGTAATGGACTTCGAAACACATATGCAATGCCATGGGTGGGTATGGGATTACACAATATTAAATGCCTGAGCCTTGCAGACAGGCACAGCACTACATTGCCTTATTGATTATGAATGACGTTGAGAAGAGTGCATCTATTACATATGAATGGACATTAAATTGCATCTTATGCTGAACATATCTCTACTGTCTGTTACTTAAGTCAACTTATACATTAGTGGTTCTCAACTCTTTTTTTTTTCAAACACCCCATTAGCTTGACTTCATCATAGTCTGCCTATGCCCCCCACCCGCCCACTCCCTCCTTCTTTAGTATAAAAAAAGAACAGACCCCCTTTTTAAACTAAACTCTCCGCTGTCTCCTTCTCAAGCCCCCCAAAGGCTCCCCTGTTGAGAAAAACTACTATACAGTCATTCTGTCATTCTACAAAGTAGAGTATAATGGCCCTCAAAAGTCTACACACCCCTCTTCAAAAGTCAGGTTTTTGTAATGTAAAAAAAAAAAATCTTTGCCAAAGCACTCCAAATCAGACAGATTGCGAGTGCATCTCCTCTGTACAGTCCTCCTCAGATCACCCAACTGATGTTTGATGGGATACAGGTCTGAATTCTGTCTGGGCCGTTCCAAAACCTCAGTCTTAGGGTAATTGCCATTCTGAAAGATTAAGTTCCTCTGCATCTTCTCCTTTCTACAAGGGGGCTGAAGGTTTTGTGCCACTACCCAATGTTCATAATTCCCTCCTCCCCAAAGGCCCCAGTTACAGATGAAGAAAAAACAACGCAAAAGCACAATGCTGCCACCACCATACTTCACTTTAGGTATGGTGTTATTTGGGTGATGTTTTGCGTCAAACATATAGGCCTACCCATTGGAATTATGTCGAAAAAGGTCAACATTGGTGGAGTAAATTTTGCAGAAAGACTTCTGTAATCTTCCAAATGCATGTGGGAAGATGTGTTATGATCTGATGACGGTTGAACATTCTGGACATCATTTCAAAATGTATGTTTGTCACAAAAACAACACTACATCGGCAAGATAACACCCTGCGTTAAAGGGGTATGCCACTATTTTGGGGCTTAATACAGTTAAAATCGTTGGCTGGGGTTTATAAAGGTGGTAAAGTGTCTTATTTTTCATGTTAAGCGTTGTCTTGCTGTAAGAATATGTCGCTAAGCTAGTGAAAGTCAATGGATCCGTGTAGCATTGTAGCATGCTACACGGATCCATTGACTTTCACTAGCTTAGCGACATGCTCCCTCTTTTAACTTGTCTTAAAGCAAGACAGCGACTTACATGAAAAATAAGACACTTTCCCACCTTTATAAACCCTGGCCAACGATTTCAACTGTATTAAGCCCCAAAATAGTGGCATACCCCTTTAAGTGAAGCATGGTGGTGGCAGCATCATGCTATGCGACTGTTCTTCGGTTGGAACTGGGGCTTTAGTCAGGGAGGAGGGAATTATGAACAGTTCCACAGGGGCCGAGGTAGTGGCACAAAACCTCCAGTTCCCTGTTAGAAAGGTGAAGATGCGGAGGAACTTAGTCTTTCAGAACGCCAATCACCTTAGACACATGCCAAAATGAACAAAAGAATGGCTTCAATGGAATAAGACTGAGGATTTGGAAAGGCCAAAGAGTTCAGACCTGTATCCCACATCTATTGGGCGATCTGAGGAAGACTGAGCAGACTAGATGCATTCGCAATCTGTCAAATTTGGAGAGCTTTCGCAAAGATGAGTGGACAAATATTGTCACGTCATCGTGTCCCATGTTGATAGTCTATCTAGACTCTTACCCAAAAAAGACAGAGTGCTGTTATAGAATCCAAAGGTGCTGCAACAGAGTATCAGTTTAAAGGTACACTGTGCAGGAAATGGTCAAAAAAGGTACTGCAACTATGCTGCTCATTGAAACTGGGCTGCCTATTGCCAAATTTGATCTTTACATAAAAGTTTACTTAGTAATAAACAAACATTTCCTAGTATGATCCAAGTAGAGTCATTTTTGCAGATAAAAATGGCTATTTTTGGAAATTCAAAATGGCGGACCATGGAGAAGATCCCCCTTTTCGTGTATGAAAAGTGCAATTTTTCCAGTCATAACGAATACTTAGAATTTGATGGTGGTTGTAAGTATTCATGAAAAAGGTAACATTAGTGAATGGGCAGCATGAATTCAGGAAATAAACAACGAAAAATTTCACAGTGTCCCTTTAAGAGTGTGCATATTTATGCAACTCTTTCCTTTCAATGCTTTAGTTTTTCAATTGCATTGCACGGGATAATACTTTAGATTTAAGTGGGAAAAGTTGAGAAAGTATGTCATTTTTTACGCAACAAAAACCTGGCATTTAATGAAGGATGTGCAGACTTTTTATAGCCACTGTACCTAAAATAAGAGTGACACTAGAAGGGACATGGGGTCAATTGTAAAAGTGTGCACCATTATTAAAGGTGCACTGTGTGATTTTAGTTATTTCCAAAACGTATGCTGGCCATTCAGAAATATTATTTTCATGAATATTTAAGAACTACATAAACTAAAATTAAGCTTCAGGGAGTCACCACTGAACGATTTATGTATTCATGTCCTTTGGGAGACAAGTAACCACCAACACATATTGGAATGAAGGGTTAAAGGCCTTGGCCAATTTTGAGGGACAAAATAACATTCAGAGACATTAAAAAATGCATTTTTGTCTTTTATTAGATTATAATTTGCAGAGCATAAAATATTAAATTGCTTTTAACTTAAGAGAATAATTAAAATAGATAAAAGGAAAAGCCAGAACTGAAAGAACCCTGCAAATAAGACCAAAAAAATAAATAAAAAATATAAAATGTCCAAACCTCCTTTAGACAGAGGCAAAAAAAAGTTCTGACGACCAATGACGCAATGGCATGTGCATGTTTGCATGCTCATTTGGCGTCATCCTTTTATCACGCCTTGTGATGCTTTTTAATAAAAGCGTTAAAACAGGGAGATGAACAGAAAGAAAAAAAAACACACAAGAAGACCAAAGGGCCATTTAAAACCGGAGGCGTGTAGTCGGGTCATCAGTGCGACGCATTGAAACGCGCCAGTCGGTCGGTTCGGTCACCCAGTGACTTTCTCTCCCTCACCATCACACGTCTACCTCAGCGGGAGAGCAGTGATCAGCCGTGTCCTTGTCCCATCAAGCCGCCGCCCCCACCCCCCACCCCAACCGCAGCATACGTGCACCTGTCCCTTCCCTTCCCAGGTCTCCAACTTCACACCTATTAGCAGCAGAAACTGCTCACCCTGCGCTGTGCATCACTGGGAGGATCAGGGAGGTCAGGCCACCACCATCACTTGGGGTGGTAGAAGAGGTCAGGCCCATGCCATTTCTCCTTAAATATTAAATATAAAATATAATATAATATATATATATATGGGTAGGTATATTCTCTATGACTTTGATGCTGCGGTCACGCTCAGCCTTGGATCTTGGCCTAGGGATGTGTGCACCCAATACTGAGTTATGTGATGACTTTTTTTTTTAACAATAAAGATAGGTAGGCATTTGAGTTCAGTACTATACATAGAGAGAATGCAGATTAAAGTATTGAGAGCATTACAGAATGCAACAGGGAGAGAGAGAGAGAAAGAGAGAGAGAGAGATAGGGACAGAGAGAACAAAAAGAGATAGCAAGAAGAAGAGAGAATCCGCTTTCTCTCTCTGGCAGCAGTGACATGTTTCTCTTTGAGGTCCTGAGTAAAAGAACACTTTGATCATCCCAGGCATCAGACAGTTTTGTTTAAAAAGTAGAACAACACCACACATTTAAGTAGGACTCCAGCGCACCATGCTTCTGGGCTTACAGCCACGCTGGATGGAGATTGGGAGAAGCACCTGCTCCCGCTATATACGTCCTCCCACCACAAGGGGGAGCTAGAGTAGTGGCCATTACAAGGCTTCAGGATGTGCAACGCTGTCTTCAGCAAAAAAAAAAAGAAAGAAACAAAAAAGAAAACAGTGAAACAGCGCCACTACCGTTATATGTTAAGACAGTCGGAGAGGGAAGTCTTGCGAAGTCTTGTGATCGCTCTCCCAAATAAAAACACACAGCTTCCAAGATTAAAATAAAAACCACAAAAAAATAGAGATTCAACAAAATAAAGTCAACAGAATTAAAACAACGAAAAAAACCACACACTTCTCCTAGATTATTTGTAATGTAGGCGACATGTGGGGTGGGGTGGGGTGGGGGGAGAGTCGCAACCCTGCAGTGTACTAGCTGAAACTAGCGCAGTCGTCCTCACCCCACCTTCCACACTCCACACACACTATTCCTCTGACCGCTCCCCATGGTAGAATGATCAGAAGTGAGCACGTGCGAGCCAGCGAGTATGTGTGTGTGTACGTGTATGCATGTGTGGGAGGTCTCTGAGCCCCTCAATAAAAGGCATCCAGGCCTTGGGTTTGGTGGGGTGGGTATTGGTAGGTAGGAAAGTGAGGGGAATGGGGTGGATTATAGAGGAAGGAGCTCTTGGGGTGGGGGTGTGGTAGGGAGGGAGGGAGGCGAGAGGATCGGGGTGGGGGGGCGTTTGGAGGCTCTAGTCCTGTTCCTGGTGAGGGTATGGAGGTTATCGCAGCACCCTCGGAGAGCACTCATCTCTCGGTGACGTGGTTGTGTGCGGAGGGAGGCGGGGGGGTGCACAGGACTTCCGACAGGTCGTCCATGATGCAGGTGTCCTTGGGGTCGACCAGGTTAAACTCCCGGACGAAGACGATGAAATGTGCGTAGAGGGTGTTGAGGTGGCCCAGCAGGTCCAGAGCTACCGTCTCCTTAAAGTGCGCCCAGTAGATGTGAGCCAGGACATGGAACAGGAACTTGCAGATCTTCTTCACTAGCGACTCAAACGAGTTGGGAAACTCTTTACCTATAGCAGACAGAGGGAGGGAGAAGAGTACACATGCCGGCAAGATAAGTGATACTAGTTATGTAAAAACAAAAACCCAACTAAAAAAACAAGAGTACAATGTATATGAAAATTCTCATTCATCCAGGTCACTCTACTTAAGACAAATGACTTCAGTTGTTCTTTAAAAAGCTTTAAAGACGTTGTCACTTCAGCTGAGAGACTTCTTGAGTTTCTATTCTGACGTAGGAATCAGAGGGTATATATCTGGAGAGTGGACCCATTAAACCAAACCCTTTCCACATGGTCACATCAGAATAATAATAATAAAAAAAAAACAATCATCAAATTCTGAAATCTTCTTTCCATCCCCATTGCGATATTTCCTTAAATTCAATGACAAGTTGGAATAATGCGACATGTATTGAGTATCGCTACATAATTTGTAAGTGGCAGTACAACACACGCAGTGCCATCCGTTGTCATTACATTGTTTTCTATTCATTTCAATCAGCCTGGCCATTTTATATTATCTCCATGTCATTTTATTTGTCTGTATTCTCGATTTGTATTTGAGCATACATCAACACACTGTTTCACGTTCTTTTCACAGCTAAAATCCAATGTTTTCGAGATCAAGGGCATCGCTGGTCCTACTGATGTTTTGTGTATGTCAGAGTTCTGTCCACTAGAGGGTGGTGGTGTGTCATTTGAGCATCTTTCCTATTGATTCCCATCTGGGACAGAGACAGGAGAGGAGGATGCTACACAGCTTACAGCAGCACAAGAGGCACAGCAACTCACCGTATTTTGTTGGAAATATTTCTTCATCCGTGACTAGTTTTTGAATCTGACTCATGACAAAGTCCACATACTGGGGTGCTGTGCATTTTATCTTCTTCCGTTTCTCATCTTCCCACGAAAATATTCTGAAAGTACAAGAGGCAGACGTCTCAAATTACACGATGGAAACAACAGCTTGAACAATGCAGATTAGAGTCTTGCATACCGTTTTCACGTTCTACCACATTTTACCTCCAAACTCTTAACTTCTTTAAGAAGTTGAGCTGGCTGGGGTGCCATTAAGCCACACGTCAAAACACTTCAGTCAACACCAAGCATCTCGTGGCATTCCAGCCATACACATTGCTGTGGGGATTAACCTCTTTAGGTGAACATTTCCTCAAAGCTAAGGCAGGGTAGCCCGGCTTGCTTTCACTGCCGAGTTGAAGGTCAAGGGGGGTGCAGATTCTGGGACCTCGGTCAGAGGGGACACGCTGACCGGAGCGAGTGGCCCACGGTACGGACACTACAAATCCCATGGAATGTAGGAATTTAGGCCACATAACAGGCCTCACAGCAAGAGTCCCCCCACAGACCACTGGCTAACGCCAACTGTTACACAACACAAGAGCTGACCTGAAAACCAATTACACTTCGAATTGAAATCTAAAGAGAATAAGTTACCTCAAGAGGCAAAAAAAGAAAATCAGGGCCATTGTTGGTTAATCCTTCTCCTCTGTAACATTATGTTAATCTCAGCCCTGTGTCATAGTAGTTTCTGTTTCTCCTTGTGGTACAAAGGTAGTTTTCTGCTCATGTTCAACTCGAGACATTTTGAATCTCTAACATATCACCGCAACTTATTAGTCTTGCTGTGTATGTATACGTGTGTCATGTTTGTTTGTTTTTAGCAACTTCCAAAGTCCAATGACTTCCTTGCAAGTTCACAAGTTTAGTTTTAAAACTTCATTCTAAAATTACCACACTGAAGCAGAAGACTCCAAAAATGGAACGGAAAATCACAGAAAGTGTCGTGACCACTCAGGTGACACTGAAATACACGTTCTTCAGTGTTTTTTTAAAGGGTTTTTGACCCATTGTTTGCCTTGGAGTGAGTCACCATCATGATGAGTGACACTCAGTGTTCGTCAGGAGTGAAGAGCGCCTGGCTGACGATCAGGTTTTTCAAGGTCGAACAAACAAGATTTCAAAGCCTTCAGTTTTGTTTTTGAAAAATAACAAATTAGGCAGGTCTGGTGACCTAAAACGTTTTGCACTTGTGGGTAGCAGTTTTAGCACTCATTTATATGTAAAGCAATAAAGAAATGATTGCATCGGCTATCGGTATGCGAGTTCCACAGCTTGCCGCTGTGAAAAATAACAAAAACAAAATCAACGCTGAATACACTCCCATGCTTCCCTCAAACAAGGTGAACTAGTCGAGAAAGTCGTTTTTTTAAAGCAACCCCATGTCTCGTGACCACATTTTTCCTCCACCTACCTTAACAGACATATTCAAAACACGAGGTTCATCTCTCTCTGCATAGGCTGAATTTTTGCCAAGCCGCCTGACATCAATCAACGGCAAACGTTATCATATCTCCTCTTCACTATGATCTCGGAGCAGATAATCACCAAGTGCAAGTACTGTAAATTACAGTGTATGCTGGAGCACAGGCGCCAAAAGTGAAAAAAAAACAAAAAAAAACACTCGCTGTGTACAGAATGTGTGTCAGTGCAATACTTTGTGTGTGATGGTGTGAATGTGTGTGAGGGGAACCTGACCCAGTTGCCTATAATGCCTCAGGCTCCTTGCTTCCCATGAGTAAGGCATAAGGGAGCATTGTCCACGTATGAATGACAACACTCCAACATAACATGTCATAAGGAGACCTGCCTATCGTGGCGCAGCACGTTCAGAATGGGAGAGGAAACCAGGACCATGGGCAAAGGGGATACAACGTACACCTCAGTGTCTATGCCAGTGCCTATGCATGTAACTGTGAAAGCGAGCAGTGTGCATGTGTGCACGTACATCTTTGTGAGAGTACTGAGTACTGAGAGTACCTGTGTGTGTGTGCGTGAGTGTGAGTGTGTGCGTGTGCGTGTGCGTGTGCGTGTGCGTGTATTAGGGGTCTTACACACCAAGGCGGTAAAGCGTCGCGGAACGGCAGCGTTTTTTACCGGCGTCGGTGAAAATACATTGAAACCTATCTGTCCTTACACACCAACCGGCGGTAGTCGAGCGTCAGCGGCGCGGGAGCCGGCTCCGTGCCGCGCTGCATTTGGAAAATAGAACTCGAGCGTATTTTTCACGCCGGCGACCGGCGGTGTCTCATTCAAATGAATGGCAAAGTAGCACGCTAGCTTTAGCACTGACCGCGCACGCCGACGCCGTCAGTGTGAAAGGCAGAGAAAAACACGCCGGCCGAAACTAAGCAGAAAGGCCGCGTTCGTCCCGCGACCGTTCCGTTCCGCCTTATGTTTTGCCCCTTAGATTGAGAGATACTCACTGGCTACAAGCAGCCGTCATGTTCGGACACGTCTCCCCCGTGCAAAACTCTGAGATGGTGCTGTACTGCAGGTTGATGAGGTTGAAGAAGGTGGTCGCTACAGGGACACAGTAGGGGCAGGGGCAGGGGCAGAGAGGAAGAGAGTATTGAGTAATATTGATCCCCAAATAATAAACAAATAATATTAATGATAAACATTGCATGACAAATTAACATATGGCACACAGATGCACACAATTAGACATTAGGCATAGATCCAGTCGGCAAGTCTGGGGCCGCCCACGAAATTGCTTGTTTTCCCCCACGTTGGCTAATGAATATCCCAAATGACTGGCAGGGATTGGCACCGCACGACGACGGGTGGAGCATTCGGAGGGGAAAACCATGCAGTTTAATGGGCGGGCCAGAGGAGCCAACTGGGTGAATGGTCATTAGGCAGAACAGTGGAACGAAGAGGAGAGTAGGGAGAGAGAAGTTTAATGGGGGGGGGTTGAGGTGGAGGGTAGAGAGGTGTAGAGGCGTGGTAGTGGAGAAGACACAGGGGTGTGATGGTGTGAATGACCTGCGTCCTTCATTATCCCACGGTAATATGTGTGAAACGATAGAAATAAAAAAAAAACAATGACTCTTCCCCGTTTATGGCTCTCCTGCAGACAAAGGACAACTGGCCAATTGATAAGAGGGTATGACTAAAACCATAAAACATTAACGACGTTTCACACATCATAACAAACGCCGACGCATCCACCCACAGTCGACTCCTTTGTTCTTTTAATCAGCTCAACTCACCTCTTGGCCCACACGACTTATCGGTTACCTGACTCTCTTTTTAATTAAGGAGTCAAGAGAACAAGTGAGAAGTTTCTCAAACCAAGAAGTTACCTTACACCTCAGAGCTACCAAACCAAAGCTAAACACTATTTAAATGGATCAGTTGTGGCATTTTTAAAACCTAAATTACTCTAGTGAGACAATTTCTCTTTCGGAAAATAGATTAACCATACTCCATCTATACTTGTGTGCTCCACATTTCCACCCATTGTGTTTTTTCCCCTCTCACTACTAAGCTCTGTCTACTAATCTGCTCCATGTCTATCCACACCACCCCTCCTTGTCTAACTATATTGTGTACCTATTCAATGTACAGATGGCCTGACAGGTCTTCAGTCTCAAATGCTCTGTATGTCTTGTCCATGTGGAGAGCTGAAAAACTATCTTTGACCATCCCAATTCAATGCAATGTAATGAAATGACAGCCCAGCCAGTGACATGTTTCCAGTTAGATGCATTTCACTGCCTATGTACAATCTGTAATAATGCAATGACACTATGGGTGGGAACAGGCTATGTGGGTGCCAATTACATATCATAGTCACTGTAAAGGAGAGTTACCTGCTAGGCCTAAATCAGTGATTCTCAAAATGGGGTCTGGGGACCACTGGTGGTCCACGACAAAGCTCAGGTGGTCTGCGAGGGGATTTCTACTTTAACAAGACAAGCTAGCAGTAGGCTACATTTGTAACATAATTACAAAGCTAAACAAAGCTGAGCACACCACAATAAGACAGGCTTCTGAACTGATCTGCATTGAAATTAGCAGTGTCAAATTAGCAAACTATCAATTCAGTTGATTTCAGAAGATTTTGGGGGGTGGCGAAGTGGTACTCGGTCTGAAAAAAAAAACACTGGTTCAAAAGTAATGAAATGTGTCTTACTGTTGCAGGCCAGCCATTCGTTGAGGTCTATCTCCGATGGCAACATGACTAGCTCCTTGAGGTCAAAGTCGACGACGCGCACCTTGGTGTACTCGGGCTCCAGGTAGTGCTTCTTCTCCTCCACCACCGCCTTCTTACCATTCGGCTTCCCCTTCCCCTTCCTGAGACCATGAGAAAAGCAAAAAGGAAGATGGGGGGTTATTGTCGGAGTCCAGGGGTCTCATTTAGTATCAGTTCGTAGAATGGCTTCTAAATTCTGTCCTACGAGTGAAAAATAGAATGTTCACCAGTAGAGAATAATCAGGATGGCAGCCGACGCCATATCATAAAGCTGGCGCCATATCACAGACAAACACACACACAGCTGGAGAAGAATACCCATGCTGCTTTGTACGCTCATTCTGAATAGTTTCGATTGACTTCCCTTCGTCAAAAATGAGGACGTGGTTACTTCTGTAGACTACAGCTCACTTGTGATGTAGTGTGGTGATAGCCAGGCTGATATACATATAGGGGATGAGTTCATTGTCATCTGGCACTTGGAATAAAGCAGAAGCCAAATCATGAGCAACTGAACAGACACATGCAGGGAGTGAGTGAGGTCATTGTTTTAAGACTCTAGTCTAGGAACACAGCAGAACCTAAATCATCAAGTACCAGTGTTTCCCACAGAAATTTTGGAAACTATGGGGGCAGCCGGGGTTTATTTGGTCCGGGGGGGTGTAGTTCTCACGCTGGCCTTTTTTTTTTTGGGGGGGGGGAGTTGTATTCTTGCAGCGTAAATGCAAAACGGCAAAACAATGACTACAGTATGACATTGGCGCATGGAGAAACTGTAGGCCTGGGCCTATATTTCAACCATTTATATTTTGAGAATTAAGGCTACATAAGATTTTACCCATGACTTGTATAATAGTAGTACATTGTCATTGTCAAAAAAATGCAGTACAGTGAATAATTTCTGTTTACAACACAGTTTCATTCGTTCCTCATGCAGGGGTCTGGGAAAACAATAATAAAACAAAATAGGAGCAAGATAAGAATTTAAGAGCACTGTGAAATTGTTAACGCATAGACAAAAAGGTCTTAGAGGGTAGGCTATGCCTTTTTCCCCCACACATATCTGTAGGCGTACACATTCTTCATGAGGGGTGCTGGTCACAGGGCCAGTTTTTTTTTCCAAATTCCTCCCATTAAAAGGGCTGAACAACATATTACACATTTATGTCTATATTCACATTCATTACACATTAATTTCTATGCAGCCAGATGTCTCCTCTGCTGTGTCATGTCTGTCACCAAACTCATTACAACTGTAAAACAAAGCCTAGGGAGTGTTTGTAAACTCATCCCAACTGTCCCTTCTCTGAAGGTTTTTTATGTTGCTCCCAAACCCAAGTTAACTACAACAACTTGACTAGGCTTTTGATCCCTGTCTTTCAAGCACTTGTGGTTCTCTCTATAACAGGGGTGCCCAACCTTTTTTTAACCAAGATATACTTTTGAAGTTGATGGTCTGCCGTGACCTACCAAGTCAAATTTAAGGATGTCAGTATGAAAATTTAAGACCACCATTTATTAATCACCATTATTATGAACAAAATGTTTTTAGTAGGCTACTATGGCCGTATCTTTTCAGTGTGTTTTTAAAGTGTGTTGAATAGCCTATCTTTACAAAGCAATGCGCAGCACTGATAGTATGCAGAGATAATTTCAGTCATACACAAGTCATAAACAACTGAAACAATTTCAAAATGATAAACATTTGGTATATAAAAGGCACATAGGCCCTATTTCTAAAATATGATGAAGCATTATCATGCCTTCAGTGGTATAGGCTACAAATTAAAAAGGGCTCAGAAATTCACCATTTGTTATGGGTAAATAGTAGGCTACTATGAGAGATAGAGAGAGAGAGAGAGAGAGAGAGAGAGAGAGAGAGAGAGAGCAATGAGAGAACTCATTGGATTGGTTAACACCCCTGTTAATAGTGACTTCTTCTATGAAGGTTTTTTTTTTCAGCTCTCTGGGGCAGTAGCACAGCAAAGGCTTTCTATTGTGAGTTTGGCCAATCGTTTTGTCCACAACTGAAGCAAGAAACAGCACAAATTGAAGTGAATTCCATACATGTCAACAACAAACATTTCTTTTACACGCGGCACGCGATGTAAACGCAGTTAGCGATGATGCATGCGACTAGCGATTTGGACGAAGATCCTCGCATATCGGCGTGTCATAACGCATCGTTGCGCACATGTTACATGTGTGCGCACATGAATCAACTGTAATACCCTTACGGTCACTTCCTAATGCTTTCCCCTCATTCTGTTACCGTGGGATACTTATCTAACCAATAGAGTAGAGTAGAGTAGAGAAACTTTATTGATCCCCAGGGGGAAATTCAGGTAACACAGAGTCTGTAGAATGTATTTACTCCAGGAGGAAAATGCGAAGGAAATTCAAAATCGTAATTCAAATCGTTTTTAACAAAAACGGATATCGTTTAAAAAAAAAAAAAAGTAAAAAAAAAAAAAAAAAATTTTTTTTTTTTTTTACATTTTCGTAAACTATGGCGGCCAAATTTAAACTATGGCGGGCCGCCATAGTTTCCTCAATGTATGGGAAACACTGGGTACACACACATACACACATGCACAACAAACACACACACGTGACACAGTCAAAAGTTGTTGCTTGTCTGACACAGATGGTTGCGGTCATTGGCATTTACTGCTGTGGCACTTTCAACACATCTCAGGTGGCCGGCGCTGCAGCCTGTCTGGCGGTTTGTGTTGGGAGGAACTGTCGAGTCATAAACCTAACAGGCCTCTCTAGACAGGGCAGGAGAGTGGGGTGCGTGTGTGTGCGCGTGTGTGTGTGTGTGTGTGTGTGTGTGTGTGTGTGTGTGTGTGTGTGTGTGTGTGTGTGTGTCGAGAAGGAGATTGGTGAAGGCATGGTACATGCCAACTTCATGGCATGGGAAAGGACAAAAGGGTAGCATCACGGGAAATGACTGTTGGAGGAGAACTGTTGGAGTGTACTTGGCTACGTCCAGTGAGAAAGAGAGAGACACAGAGAGAGAGACAGAGTGAGTATGGAGGGAGGAAGGGGTTAAGGGGGTTGTACAAATGTGCTGAGCAATCAGATTTGGAAAAGCGCTCCTCTCCTCTGCCCTCCTCTCCTGTGGCAACACAGCCAGTCACAGTGCCTGGCTTCTGGGGTTCGCCTGAGGACAGGCCAAGCCAGGCTAGCTAGCACAGCACAGCACAGCACAGCGGCCAGGACCTTGTCTGCTCTCCCACAGCAACTTTGGTGTTTAATTGAGGACTTTAATTTCAACTGCATCCCACATCCACCCACCCACCCACTCAACTCACCAAGTTGGCTGGCATTAGCCTTTTCTCTCCACACCCATTGTTGGCTAAGCAACACCCTTTAGACACACACACACACTACACGCACTACACACACACACTACACACATACACACGTCCCATTGCCCTCCTCTTCGTCAGTAGCCCCTCTCTCCAACTTGCCAATTCTCACCCGCCCCCCAATGTCAGGAAGCCGCCACTGGCTTATCTTCACACCCCAATAGAGGCCATAAACACTGCTGTAGCACTACTGAGTGAGTGACAAGGCAGCCAGGGGCATAAAGAGCTGGGCTGCCTGCCTGCCCCCATATGACCTGCCCTTTCCCACCTCCTCCACCTCCACCACCTCCTCCTTCTCCACCTCCACCTCCTTCTCTTTCATGCTAGATGGAAGTTGGCAAGGCCAAGGGCTCAGGGGAGACCAGAGAGCATGCCAGGCCACTCAACTCAACTGACTCACAGACCACTTGTGAGCCCACTGCCAGGTACATAGTGTTCGCCTTCGGAAAGAGCAACATAAAAAAATGGATTTTGAACATTGTTCCAAAAACATGATGCCACCTACAGGCCAAAACCTGAAATGCTCAAGCTGCTGGACATGTTATGAACCACACAGTGTCTTTGGTATTTAGTTCAGGAGTGCATCTTTACATACTGCCAAACAAGTCAAGTGAACATTTCAAAATAGAAGCCTGGGCATCTTTAGGCTCTTAGTGGAACCTGGACATCAGGACTAAAGAAATGGCCAGCTCAGTGGGTTTGATGAAGTAATTAGGCAGAGGAGGTTGTTACAAAGGAGAGGAGAGGAGAGCACAGGGAAGGGAACAGCACCTCAGCTCAGCTCAGCTCAGCTCAGCTCGGTGGCTTGCCTCACATGAAAGGGAGAGTGTGACAGCTGTCAGCCCCAGCTGGTGGAGCCATGAAAGAGAAGCTGGCCAATACCAGCTGTAGTTCCACAGAGAGAGAGAGAGAGAGAGAGAGAGAGAGAGAGAGAGAGAGAGAGAGAGAGAGAGAGAGAGAGAGAGAGAGAGAGAGAGAGAGACCTAGTGTCTGTACGAGTCACCAAATGTCGAGTGACCAGCACAGCTGAGGCGTTAGCCAGATTGCTCCGGATTTCAACTCAACAAGGCCACAAAATTTAGGAAAGGGGAGCAGTGTTTGCGGAGACACTGATAAACAGTGCCGACTCTGCCCAGAGCATTGGATTGCACTGCATTTCACTGGGATCAATAGCAGCTGACGACTGCTGAGTGCACATGGCCAGAGTGTACTGAAGAGTTATGCAGCATCATCCCTCAGACATTTAATAGCACTACAGCAGTGGTTCCCAACCTATGGGTCGGGACCCACCTTATGGGTCGCCAAAGATCCACAGGGGGTCGCGGAGCCCTCTTGATTTTAAGGGGTTTCGTTTTAAATATATATAGCCCATGTTGAATAAAAGACAAAGCATTTAACTAATAAATGCACAGACGCAACAAATTGTAAGTGCTACATTAAACATTTATTCTATATTTGACCAAAGACGAATTGAGGAATAAAATAACTAAAATTAGTTTTCGCAGGAAACAGAGGGCATCTTGTGACTCCGTCTCGTGCGGGCGCTCGCGTGGTTGGGTCACCAAAGCTCACAATAGTAAAAACATGGGTCCCTTAAGAAAAAGGTTGGGAACCACTGCACTACAGAGGTCGGCCATGACTGGCTGTGTACAGAATGCAACGGCAGCAGCACGCGCATAAACTTATTCTACGTCACTCACTGCGCTTCTCGCATACTCCAATAACAGACTGTACGTACAACACAGTTTTCAATAAACACACACTTGGCAGCCGACTTCCCTGGTAGTGTGCGCAAACGCTAACTTGGCTTGGCAGCCAACATCCTTGATAAGACAGCTGAATACTAACCCCCCCAAAAAAAAAAACATGAGAGTACAACGTCTCCCACCACCCCCTCCCCATTCCAACCGTTTCTAAAGTCCACCTGGCCCAGAGATATGGAGGCTTTTCACCAGAACTGCTGGCTCTTGGCTCCCTGGCTTACGTCTGCAGGCATCCCCTAATGCCTTTTATGGCAAAGAGAGCTCCGCAGAGTTAGCAAGGGTGTGTGTGTGTGTGTGTGTGTGTGTGTGTGTGTGTGTGTGTGTGTGTGTGTGTGTGTGTGTGTGTGTGTGTGTGTGTGTGTGTGTGTGTCTTAGGGTCAGGGTGCTGGCAGCAGAAAAGTTTTCTTTATCCTAAAATAAACCACGCAATGGCTTGGGAATTTGAATTGTGCCACACCATTTACGAAAGCAGGGGCTTCCTGGAAAATTACTAAATTGAACTACTCAAGTCACAGTACAGCTAAATACAACAACATGTTCCCGCAATGGCATTGGCATACGGCGTCGGTTAAACATGGCATGAATAATAACGACAATGAAAACAAATCATGGAGTTTTGTGAGCATCCTGAACTTGGCTCCAAGCATTTTTGGCCTCTGACATGCTTCCCTGCCAGTGTAATCATTTATAGTCCACTCCAGAGGAGCGCAATGGTTCACTGGGGAACAGAGAGCACATGGCCTACACAGGCTTTGGTGGTTTCTCAAAAGCAGATGGCTGACAGCCATTGCCTGACTTTGATGGTCTTGGTTGGAAGACCCATATCTCAGTGCAACCAGAACCATTAACCCGGGGGACTGGAGGACAAACCTCCTTTAAAAACAAGTGAACTGTAAGAACTTGGCGAAGTCTTGCCAGCAAGAATTCTCCTGAGGACCAGGAACTGTGCTTTGGTAGTCTACCATTACAGCCCCCCCCAAAAAAAAAGCCCACAACAATGACAGCAATGGCTACTTCCAGAATCCAGACAGCAATGGGAGAGATGACCCAGTGTGGTGGGAGAGGCAAGCGCTTGATTAGTTCGGATGCTTGAGGGAATTCTGGGCTCTCCGCAGCACTGATATTGCAACGGTCTTGCCAAACCTGGAGAGACTATGGACGGAGAGGAGAGGAATCAGAGTGTTGCCATGTGTTAGCCATTTCCCCCAATCTGCAACCTGATGAATTGCATTCAGCAGCATCGAAGCGAAACAAACTGGCTTCAATCTCAGCGCTCGCTCCCTTCCCGCTTTCTTGAAGCGGGCAATATCCACAAACCTCTTTCATTATATCTAATCTTCAAGATAACGTGTCTCTTGTGGGATTGTATAATTCAGGGGTGAGGCATTATTTACTGGCAAAGCAAAAATCTTTGTGGCATTTTACATCCCATCTGTGTACAATAACAACAACAGAGTGAACCTTTGACTGAAGTCTTAAAACATGGGGGTGAGTCAGTTCAGTTGTTTTAAGTAGTTCTTTAGAATATGGATAGCTTGAGAGCAGGGCCGCCGCTGACATCTTTGCCCGGGCCAGGGACAAAGTAATCTGAACGGCCCCCTAATACAATGCAATGCAATGTATTGAGAACCCAAATTTGGGGACCCCATTTCCCTGGGCCCGAGACAACAGACTCCCCTGTCTCACCCTGTCGACTTCCCTACCTGAGATTACAGCATGGCCAGATCTTGTTGATAAGGGCCATCCCCATTTAGACCATCCCACATACACACAAAGTGTAAAGGTATCTTAAGGCCTGAAGTGATGTTATGTAGGCTAAGGTAATAAGGGCCAGGCCAGAGGACAAAGTGAATATACATAGAACTAGACCTAAGAGAAGAGATGCTCTAGCGAAGAGTGAAATAAACGAGCAGTGTACATTATTTACGAACACAATCCATGAATCCACAGGATGTAAGCAAAAAGAGGGTAAATAAGTTATTGCCACATGGAAGGTCTACTCATCACAAAATGTTTTCCTTTCAATTCCAAGTTTGAAATCTCGATTGGTGAGGAAAATATAGCGTTCAGCAAATGTCAGTCACAACATAAAACTACAATACAATTGAGATCATTGTGGATTGTAATGTAACTGACATTCACATTGTTCCTAACCTCTGGTGGGCAGACATAGCTTCCAAGATGTTTTTTTTTAGTAAGATACCAGTCAACCACACATTTATCCATCAATACAATGTCCCTTTCCAGACCAAAACATGAAAACTAAGCCATCTCCATTATTTTAATAGTGAAATTAAGGAGATACTATACACAGCCGTTTTGTGCCATGGAAGGTAGCTGTGGAAAGCACTTCCCCTCTCCACTAAGGGACTTACAGAAGGAAAGAAAGAAGGAAGGAAGGAAAAAGTACCCCACCACACACCACTGCATGGACAAGAACCCCCCCCTCTCATCACACACAATGGTATCCCCAGAGAAGACCCAGAGCAGCAGAGACCACCACAGTGACTGTCAACTGGAGCCTAATCAGCATCACAACAGAGGACAGGTTGGTGAGGGGATTCCATTTACAGTGGTATTCATCCAGGACCAGACTTTAAAGGAAGCTGCTGCTGTTCTCGGCATCTGGTCTCCCAAAGCAACGCTCCCCACCCTCACCCCCAACCTCTCTCTGCCTGCTATGAATGTGTAATAAATGTTTAACCCCCTACACCAACACAACTCACTTCCTTTGCCACGTGACGCCTGGTCACCTGCTGCAAGAACAGAGCCCAAGGCATGAATTCACTCTGCATTAAATCTTCCGGGAGATCAGAGGACGTCTAAAGATTCTCGTTTGTGTCAAGCAGTTCCTAAATCATCCTACTCTCTGGCATGGACCTCTTCTCAACATCCATCATAACAGCTAACTCAAATGTAGCAGTAGGAATGTTGCCAGAGGGGTACGCGTGACTACTAAAGGTGTTGACTATTACCACCCCAAATAAATGAACGAGGCCATCCTACCACGGAAACCTGCTGAGCCGCGAGCGTCAGAAGGCACCGTATCGAATATCCCAAAAGGGTAAAGCGCTGAACGAGCCTTCAGAAAAATATGTCTGGTGACCTGTGTATATGTGTGCTGCTACTCCTGAACAAAAATAGTCACAGACATGAACATATTACACACAGGCCTACCCTACATCATCTTTGTTTACAGTGCGAGACAGTTTCATGCGTATGCGGAGAGGTGTCTCTCGCGCACGAAAAGCTTGCGTGGCAGTGAAGACAGGACGCACGCGCCTGTTTTGAGTAAAAAATGTTGTCTTACAAATCACACAAGCCCCAATGAACATGAATTCACTTCTGTGGAGTTAAAGAGACACTGCTCGCGTTTTGTCCTCCGCGCAATGTTAAATGGCAACCTGCCTAATGGAAACATCTCTGGCAAAGCCAGACGTCCTCGTGTGGAAAGTTCCACCTCCGTTGAGCAGAGGCAACACATGCTCTTCACATGGTGCGTGAAATGAACTCGAGAATTATGATTTGATATACAAACGGTCAATAGTTGACGTACCTCAAAACTTTTCCTACAGTTTGAAGGACCATCTTGCAACTCAATCCGTTTTTCGGGGTTCTCTGTGCGTGCATATCCGTGTTTACTCCCGCTTTCGTGTGGTAACCATCAAGCTGAGAGGTTAAATTAATGGCTTCAAACTTTTCCCAACCCCCAAAAATTAGCTCGAGAGTTAAGGACGGGCTACGGTAGGCTTTAAAATATCCGAGTTGAGTTGTCACTTGTATCTGTCGGTCGTTCTGCTAGTCTCTTCCAACTAGTTTTGTTGCAAGGAGTTGTTACAGTTGAATTGCACTTAAACCCCGCCTCCTCGCACCACCTTCTTGCCAGCAGAAGATAGCAGAGGCGGAGTGAAAGCCAAATCTCAGTAGGCCTATGAGGGTTTGTCAAAATAATATTTTTTTCAGTGAATAGAAGTTTGGGCAAAGAAAAAGCAAATCACAACAAAGTACAACTCTCTCACACACACAAACACACACACAGACATGCACTACCCTTGCATGCCTGTGTGTCCCATGTAGACAAACATTAGTTAAATAGATAAATGACTGTTCAAAAGGGGCAGAACCACCCACTCACTCACTCACATATACTTATCAATAACAATTTGGCTTCTGTTGTGTTGTGTTGTGTTCTTTTTTTTAACCACACACTCCTTCAAGTTCAGCTGCTTCATGCAGGCTCCTGAGCATGTCTAGGCAACTGAAACAACATTCCTGCGCCTCCACCATGAATGGTCGCCTGGAGCAGAAGGCCCATCGGGCAGGGATTCTCTGGCGCAGGTGAGAGGAGGGGGAAACCAGAGAGGCAGGCAGGCTGAAACTTGACATTGGTCTTAAAGCAGGGAGTGCAGGCTGCTGCTGCCGTGGCTTGTAGCATGAAGATCAAGTTCTCTGGAGTGACTGGATTGCTGCCTTGTTTTTGAGAGAGAGAGAGAGAGAGAGAGAGAGAGAGAGAGAGAGAGAGAGAGAGAGAGAGAGAGAGAGAGAGAGAGAGAGAGAGAGAGAGAGAGAGAGCACGTTCAACCAGATAGAGCCAACGTGGGCTTGAAATTGGAAATGGTTGTGGTGGTGTTGTTTGTGTGTGTGTGTGTGTGTGTGTGTGTGTGTGTGTGTGTGTGTGTGTGTGTGTGTGTGTGTGTGTGTGTGTGTGTGTGGTGGGTTCAGAAGGGGGAGGAGGAAGGTGATAATCCAACAGTTCCTCTGACTGGATGAAACAGGGGGGTGGTGGGCGAGGGAGCAACCAGGCCCTGCATCGTTCGGTGAGGTTCTAAATTTAACACCAACCAGAGCCCTGTAAGCGTGTGATCGACCACACATAACCCAGGGAGTTTTTACACAGTCTGTGACGTAAACTTAGGAGGGCTTGAGAACTCGCTGGTTAGGGTATATGGAACCAATCCAGCCCTAGAGTGGAGGACTGCTACCCTGACATCCCCCTTTTCCAATGCCAGAGTATGGAGGACAGTTGCAGCTCCAATGCGGGCTCCCCATAAAATATATCCACTTAAAAAGAAGAGAAAAAAAAACACTCAAAGCATCTACACACACAAACACACCTGCCACATGTTTGCTTTACAAATACACACAGCACCACTCAACAGACACAGTTTATCAACCAACTGCAAAGACCTAAGGTTGACTTTTAACCGTGTACTGATAAGAATGCAGGCTAATGGAACTGGAGCATGTGATCGCTCTATCCCATTACATGGGAACAGCAGGTGTCCATAGTTTGCATTTTTGAAGTCAGTTCCTATGCTCTTCAAAGAACAAAAGGTTACTGACAACGCGGCTGAGATGACCACAAAGCCTGTGAGACAACTGTACTTTCCCCATCGGTGAAGGAAAGACAGATTCCCCCTCACCGGATACTTACTATGACAAATATGTGTAGGCTACGGCCTGAAGATATTACACAGCTGAAGAAGCAGCAAAAATGTAAGAATCTTGTTAACAACACCAGGTAACACCCTTTTGGTACAGGTTTTAAAACAACATTCCATGCATGTCGCTTATAAACGCTGATCTGATGCCGATAATGTATGTGTGTGTGTGTGTGTGTGTGTGTGTGTGTGTGTGTGTGTGTGTGTGTGCATGCATGCATGTTTGCGTGAACAGAAATGACTAATCAGCAACGGAAATCTCAAAAGATGCAGGAAAGGTCTCCGAACAGGTCCGTCTAACAAAGGGATGCTAAGCTCATGGCGTAATCATGACGTCCATGGAAAATATGGTATGTAGTGCCTGTGGTAACACACCCGCCAACCGCCATCCACCCTCCGTCTCGCCCACACCGAACCCACATAATGGGTTACATACTCACAAATGAAATCATAACCACCAGTCTGCTATGGAGATGGAAAAGATTGTAACTTCTTAATTCTCACAGAAATGAGTACCTGTTCTGTTCCTAAGTCTGTGAAATTAAGATTTTGACTTTTAACCCCATTAAAAAAAAGTTATTTTTGTCTTTTTTCCCAGTTTGGGAAGATAGGACATTTTGTCCATGAAGGGCAGCAAAGTCTCTATTAGTCTCATTAAGTCAAGTCAAGTCAGGTTTTATTGCCAGTTTCTTCATATGCACAAGTCATACAAGGAAATTGAGATTACGTTACTTTTGAGGCATGTGACTTGAGTAATGATCTCAATTTGACTGACTCTTCGCCCCACTCTACTGTCATGCACACCTGCGCATCCACCTACGGCACTTGCATCACGCCTGCTCACCTTATCGGCATCTGTGCGTGTTTTACGAGTGGGATCACAATTGCATTTCCCGTCCTTGTGGAAACAGGAATATGTTAGCTTACAGTATAAGATTCTTTATCCATGACTGAATTTCGGTAACAGAAATGAATGTCTGGCGGGCGTTGGCCAACCTTGCTTGGCCGCCAAGGTCAACCACACACTAGGCAGGCAGTCAGGCACAGGCACCCACGCACACATTTGGAAAGGAAATGAAAAGGAAGAAAGGAACACTTGAAGGACTGGTATATGAGAATGATGTCACCCTCTCGTGACTATTTTCAGTGCCCTTATCAGCCTCACAAGTCATTGTGGGCAAACCTCCCTGAGGGATGAAAATACAGGGATATAAAAAAAGAACAATTTACAACGCACAGATTTTATCACTTTGATAAGACTCATCACTGATCCTTACTGGACAATCCTAGCTGCATTTGCATTTTTCATGCAATTGGTTTCCTCCTTGGCGTTTTAATGTACTTCTCAATTGCACATAACCCTACATTTTATTCATAAAATAAGTCATTAAATGTTTTGTCATGCGTATAACTGAGTCTGTTTTGGGGATGGCTTAAGTTTAACATTCTTGTTGGTCGCTGAGGATTTTAACATGCTCTATCGTCTGACTGAACTGGTCGGGGAGGAAAGGCCGGTGGGTATTTACCCTCCTGGAACACAAAAGCAAACAACACAAATTCCAACGGTCGACAGCCAGGCAGCCGCCCCATCAGCCTCAGTTAAAAAAAAGAAAAGAAAATTCTGACGCCCAGCAACAGGGGACGTCTGCCCCAAAAGATCAACTCACTGGCCTACTGCTGACACAGACTGGTGCAGGCCTCAGCTGCGACACCCTATCAGAACAGAGAGGTCGTCTGCATTACCGCCACCATGAAGGTTTTGTTCTTGGCCACATTTCTTTGTCTGTTAGCGAAATACAGAAACTGAAAAAGTTCAAAATTGACACACTGATTTGGGATCGTCACCGCCTAAAGATTTTTTACCCCTTTACAAAAATGGGTTCTTTGGTTACAAGATGAATACAAAATAATACATTATTGGATGTCTTGCTGCACGTTTCTTTGTCTGGTCGTAACTATTTAGTTCAGTTAGTAACTGAGAGTTGTGATGTTTTGAAATGGACACACTGTGTCGTCACTGCCTTACCTCAAGGTCTTTTCTATATAAACATGCATCTTTGGTGCTTTTATAGTTTGCATTGTACCTTACATTATACATTGAAATAATCTAATAGCTCATAGTTCAAGAGAGTTCTTGTGCACAAGCCCTCAGTAATGCAGGTGCAGGTGTGAGGCAGGAGAAGGTGAATCAATTAACAAAATTCAAGAGCCACCACACACTGCTTACTTTTCTTTACTTTATTTCTCGAGAAATAAAGTAAAGAAAAGTAAGCAG
Source organism: Engraulis encrasicolus (assembly GCF_034702125.1). Classification (NCBI taxonomy): domain Eukaryota; kingdom Metazoa; phylum Chordata; class Actinopteri; order Clupeiformes; family Engraulidae; genus Engraulis; species Engraulis encrasicolus. The sequence goes on along the minus strand of NC_085860.1, from coordinate 36,408,393 downwards.
TGTGCGGTGTCTCTTGAATCTAATAGCTCATGTCTACTTTTTCAATGGATAATGGTAGTCTCTGGTGCAATGTGGTATTAAGTGTGTTGCTCAAGGGCATTTCAGATACAGTCCCAGGAAAAAGTTTGTACACCCTCTGAAATTTCTTACCTGTCTGTCAAAATTGGTCATAAAACATGGTCTGATCTTCCCGGAAATCGCAAGAAGGAACAACCAGAGTCTGCTTTAATTAATTCAACCCAAACATTTACAAGTTTTCATATTTTCATTGGCCATAAGATGTAAACATTCACAGGACAGCAAGGCATAAGTAAGTACACCCTTGCATTCAATAGGTTTTAACCCTAAGTTAGTCGCAATAACCTCAACCAGATGTTTCCTGTAGTTGCAGATCAGATTAACAAAACAATCTGGATGTATCTGGTCTCCCTCTTCTTTAGAAAACTGCCTCTCGTCAGCAAGGTTTGTGGGATGTCTGGAGTGCATAGCTTTCTTGACTTCATGCCATATAATCTCAATTGTTTTTTGTCAGGGCTTTGACTGGGCTATTCCAGAATGTGTATTTCATTATTATGAAGCCATTCTAAAGTCGATTTGCTTCTAAAGTATGGGTTGTTGTCACATTTCAGCACCCATCCTCTTGTGTGCTTCAACATTGTGACAGACTACCTCACTTTTTTTCTGTAAAATATCTCGATAAACTTCTGAGTTCATTGTTCCACTGATGATAGCAAACTCAAAAGGGCCTGAGGCAGCAAGGTAGCCGCATATAATGATGCTCCCGCCACCATACTCAAAGGCGGAAATGATGTTTTGGTGAAGGTGTGGTTCTCCAGTTCTCCTCCAAACATGACATTGTGTGTTCCCCTGAACAATTCAACTTTGGTTTCAACGTTGGTCTACAGAATATTTTGCAGTAATTCTATGAAGCATATAAATGCTTTTTCGCAAACCTCAAAGGTGCAGCAATATTTTTTTTGACAGAAACCCCATTAATTTTAGATTGGCAGAATGAATCCCATTTTTAGCTATTCTTGGTTACATCTCCTCTTCTGAGTATGGTGGCGGGAGCATCATTATATGCGGCTACCTTGCTGCCTCAGGCCCTTGACGGTTTGCTATTATCAGTGGAACAATGAACTCAAGTTTATTGTGATATTTTACAGAAAAAACGTGAGGAAGTCTGTCACACAGTTGAAGCACACAAGAGTATGGGTCTTGCAATGTGACAACAACCCATACTTTTGAAGCAAATCGACTTTAGCAGGGCTCCAGACTAACTTTTTGCAATGGTTGCACTGGTGCGCCTAAAAATTTTTTTTAGGTGCACCAGCACAAAATGTAGGTGCACCCAAATGTTTTCACCACCCCATACACACACGCACCTCAGCTTTAAAAAAAAATAATAAAAAATAACGATAGCAATAATAATAGCAAGAATAATAGTAATAATAATAATTATTATTATTCTATTATTGTTGCTATATTTTAAAAGACCTGGAGCCTTTCATGTGCTATAGGCTAGTCTTCCAAATGTGCTCCTTATAAAAGACATGACAGTAGGCTACCTAACTATCACATCTTGGCTACAAGCAGTTTGGCTGGTAGAAAAGACCAAATTAGTAGCCTTTTAGTGAGTATGTGTTTGACTAGTAAGATCAACATACCGGCCTTTTCTGCAATAAGGCTACGCACACGGCACAAGCACAGAGTTACAATATGAAGATAGATATATGGATGGATGGATAGATGGATGTATAGATTTTTTTTAACAAACCCTGCTAAAAATGTCATGATTTTTAAGATCATTTGACACAAATAGCGTAGCCTATGTTTACAGTGGAATCTGAGGTGAATTGGGTTTTGTTTATTTCCCGTTTTTGAGCGCTCTCTCTGTATAATGATTGTGGTATCAAACGCTACGAACAGACACGACAGCACTAAGCGCTCGCTCGCTCGCTCTCTCTCTCTCTCTCTCGTGCTGTCTCGAGATGCATGAACGATGCCTTGCCGACTGATAGGCCGTATGTAGCCTGCCCTAGTCGCTATCAAAAAACTGTCACAGAAGTCCCGACAGACTAGCGCGTCACCTGTTTGGCCAGCTCTGCACGCGGCTGAAACGGGCAGTTATCCGCACCCGTCTGCGTTTTTGTGTGGCAATGTTTAATATCCGCTCAAGCCATTTAGTTTTTCCCCGTGATTGTGACTCTCTGGTGTATAAAATATCCTCAAGTCATTTTGCTGTTTTTACCGTGATTGTAACTCTCTCGTCCGTTGAGAACACAAAACTCGCTGGCACATGTGAACTCGGATAGTTGAGCGAAGTCGAACATTCTATTCTGAAACGTCGGGCTGCCTGTGAACGAGGAAGGGGGAGAAAGCTACCGGTAGTTCAGCGGAGTTGAAGGAATGACCGCATCGACAAGTTTTATTGTGTGATGATGGACCACTACTGTAGAATGACTATTAATTTTATGTCCATTAAAACGGTTGTTTGGTAATTGATTTTGTTCTACTGATGGCTGGTCGCACCGGTGCGCCTAAAAATATTTTTTAGGCGCACCATTGAAAAAAATGGGCGCATATGCGACCAAATTGGTCGCACTCTGGAGCCCTGTTTAGAATGGCTTCATAATAATGAAATACACATTCTGAAATAGCCCAGTCAAAGCCCTGACAAAAAACAATTGAGATTAAATGGCATGAAGTCAAGAAAGCTATGCACTCCAGACATCCCACAAACCTTGCTGACGAGAGGCAGTTCTCTAAAGAAGAGGGAGACAAGATACAAACAGATTGTTTTGTTAATCTGATCTGCAACTACAGGACAAGTCTGGTTGATGATATTGCAACTAACTGAGGGTTAAAACCTACTTAATGCAAGGGTGTACTTACTTATGCCCTGCTCTCCTGTGAATATTATGGCCTTATGACCAATAAAAATATGATAACATGTAAATGTTTGGGTGGAATTAATTAAAGCAGACTCTGATTGTTCCCTCTTGAGATTTCCGGGAAGATCCGACCATGTTTTATTATCAATTTTGACAAAAATGTAAGAAATTTCAAAGGGTGTACAAACTTTTTCCTGGGACTGTATGTAGGAAGGTGTGAGATCCGAGCCCGCAACCCTCTAAGTCCAGTTGTTCAAAAAGTGGGGTCCACTGCACATTGCTAGGGGGTCAGTGATATTGATAGTGGCATTAGTGAATATGCAACAGCAGCGCAGGTTGAGGCAAATCTGCGATTTAGCTACAGTAATCCTAATCCAATCACTTTCTGCCCCTTACTCTTGCCCTCATAACATTGACCAACACTAGATTGACAAATTACACCAATCTGTCCAAACACATTTTAAGACTTTGATCTTAGCCACGGAATTCGGTTAGCATAAGTTACATTATTAATCTGTTGCACCACTTAAAACTATTGTGCTTAAGTAACTGTACTTCGTGTCGCAATGAGGGGGTCCTTGTTCTTCTTTAGTGGTACCGGACCAAACAAGTTTGAGAACCCCTGCTCTAATCCGTTTTACACAGTCGTAAGGTTGAGGCCTTGTCACAAGGTAGCCCTCAACATCAATGTAGACCAACATGATCCAACACATAACTTGGTAAGTCAAAAGTATTGGAGAAAGTAGGCCTGCTTTATTTTCAGTGGCAACTTGCAGAGTGGTTCGAAATCAGATGCGTCAGTATTTTGGCGAGCACTTAGGCTACGTTTTCTGCCAATCTCAGAGGCAGACTAAAGCCATCTCAGCACTTGGTGCAAGCATATCTATTTTTGCATGCCATTAGGCCCAACTATTGTTTATTTGTGTAAGCATCTAGTCACACCAATAACTACCAAATGTGAACATACAACAACCTTGATAAAAGGAACCTCTCCCTCGCGCTCCCCCTCACCCATAGTAGGCCATGGCTCTTGATAAACCTCAGCTGCATCTGAGAACACGATCTCCTTGCTCTACAAAACAAGACGTAACACAAGTGAGTGACAACAACACTATTTAAAGCAATAACTGAGGACCGAAAAATTATTTGTGTGCATAATTTGGACTTCCATTGTCCACATACACAGTACAGTATAGTCTTCATCAGACCATCAGGAAAAAGACAATAATGTCAAAAACATTTGAGGCGATTACTAAATCAGACTGAGGGACTGTAGGAGATGATACTGCAACTGTCTCACTTGCCATGGTCCTCACTCCACCACATGTAAGGCCCGGTACATGCTTGCTGAGAGCATTACATTGCACACGCAGCCGCGAACAACCGAGTGTACATACTTGATTCAGAACAATCAGAGCCCATCGCATGATACTGGAAGCATCATGTAGGGGGGGCAGATGGCCAACTGGGCTCTCAATATTTTCCATCATTGTTTGCCTCCCGTGACCGTGACCTCGACATGGAAGTTCAGAAGATCGCCCCTCGCGGTTCTGTCAATGTTGCACAGTACACACGCGTCTGTGTACATTGTGTCTGGTGCTGTAACACGCAAAATTGACATAAAATTGGAATGGCAGCGCATATCCTGCTGCATGTCCCCAGCCTAATGCTAGAGAAGAACTACTGTTACAGTTGGGCCCGCTACCTCCACCATGCAATACCTGAATACCTTAAGGGAACGTTTGCCTGTTCCAACATGCTCAACTCCCTCCTCGCCTTGTCACGAAAGACACACACACACAGAGAGAGAGAGAGAGAGAGAGAGAGAGAGAGAGAGAGAGAGAGAGAGAGAGAGAGAGAGAGAGAGAGAGAGAGAGAGAGAGAGAGAGAGAGAGAGAGAGAGAGAAACAAAGAAAGATAAAAAGAAACAAAGAAAGCGAGAGAGAGAGAGAGAGAGAGAGAGAGAGAGAGAGAGAGAGAGAGAGAGAGAGAGAGAGAGAGAGAGAGAGAGAGAGAGAGAGAGAGACTGTTCTATAGAAAAAAGGGAGAGAGAGAGAAAGGGAGTGGGGATACCTGCTCAGACATGCCTGCAAAAGGCCTCGCTCAACTCTGAGCATTCCTGAGCCTCCATGATGCCCATGTGGAGACGAGGGAGAGGACCCAAGGGCATAGTTTTGTCAAACACACATTATCTATTAGTGTGTGTGTGTGTGTGTGTGTGTGTGTGGCACCTGCACGTGTCCCCCAGGTCAGAAACGGTAACGTGACCTGAGACCTGTCAAGAAGAAAACAGAAGACCCAGACCGATGGAAGTCAGCTTGAGTCTCCCCCTCACCATCTCCACCTGCACCTGCACACCTGTAGCCACCTGCCTGTTTACCAGCTCGTTGCTAAAGTACACTCCTACTCTTCCCTACGTCTCCCTGGACTGCTGATGGCCCAGTTACTCAGCCAACTTAAATCACCTATTATCACGCCTTGCTCATCAGATATGGAGCAATAAAAAAACAGTGGCCATGATAACAGCCACACGGCTGATTCATACGCACCAGAAAAACATCTCTGACAACATCTTGAGGCGAGACCATGTGGCAAGTGTAAAATGCAAACTAGACTTAATGACAGAGACATTTGACGCCGTCTCTGTCTTCACATAGTCATGAGATGTCTCGCTGATGACAATTAACATGGTTAGAAATGTGTCACTTTGACGTTTTGACCTGCGTTCTACTGACAGTCGCATTGTCTCGTAAATGGCTTTGCGGAAAAGTAGGGCCCCAACTCAAAAGTTGCTTCATAGTGGCAAAACTAGGCTAATCGCTTATTGTCAAACTGTCAGGGTGCCTGTGATTTTTTTTTAGATTAGAAAAAAAAATGTTAGTGCGTTCTAGCGTGTTGCTAATTATGTTTCCATTATATAGCCTAGCAATATGCTCACATCTCTCAGGAATTCCCACTTCACAAGGCTCAAATTTATTATTTATTAATCAAATTTGATTTAGGGTGATATTTAAGTGTCAGTTTAAGATGTGTGATTTATGCAGAGGTGGTTAAGCTCCTTAGTACCCGATGAAGGACTGGATGCCATGTAGTGCTGAGTGAGGGCTCCCTCATTAGGCCAAAACTGGAACTGCACCATTTCTTTCAGGACTATGAAGTGCCAGCAGTCTTGATAAATCTGGGAAAGATAAGCTTACCTCAAAAAACGGTATGATCCTATTAAAATAGTCTCTCAACAGGAGCGGTACAGCCCCCCAGGGGTCGTTGGGGAGCTCTAGGGGGCGTTGAGAAGGATATAGCAGAGAGGGGGCGGTGCTTAGTTGCCATTGTGGGGCATTAGTCCAGTTAACATTTTAATACTAAGGGGGGCGTTGTCAGGCTTATGATGTGGTCAAGGGGGCGTTGGGAGGCTTGTGATGAGACCAAGGGGGCGTTTGTTCAAGAAGTTATTAGAAGACTTTTGATGCGCCCTTATAGCCCTACAAGGGTAAATAAATCTTTTTAAAATATTTGAATATCTACAGATTTTCCCCAAGAGCATAGTTAGGTTGTTCACTAACCATCATTTACAACACCCTCCAAAAGTATTTTGCATTGACAGGGTGTTCAAGTTGCAGAACTCGCAGGACGGTGAATGTTTTGTTCTAAAAAGGACAGAAGAATATCTTTCAAGGTCACGAGATGAGAACTCGTGTTGGCAACAGAACTGTGCCGGGCCGGCATCCACACAGATGGTGTGTATATTTCCCTCTTCTTTTCCAGTGAAGCATTTTTGGATTGACCCGGTTATAGCGAACAACAAAGACGACTCCGATTCCTATATCTCCATGTTCTAAATATGATAACAATAACATCAAGACAAAAAACACAAAACAAAAAGCACACGGGCATCGCATGTGACCCTTCCTAGAGAAAACTCCTGGTGGAAACGGCACCAGAGTACATAGAGGCAGCACACAGGCCCCATGCACACAGGGGTCATTTGATGAAAGAGAACACACACACACACACACACACACACACACACGCACACACGCACACACGCACACACGCACACACACACACACACACACACACACACACACACACACACACACGCACACACACCCATATCTGCAAAAGGTGATGTACACATGCAGACACACGCACGCACGCACGCACGCACGCACGCACGCACGCACGCACGCACAAACGCACACACTGATGAGGAAAAGGATAACAGCGGGGCTGTTTGCAGTAAACACAGGCGGTATGAGGGCCACTGAGCAACCCTGCACCAGGAGGAGATGGGAGGGGAGGGATGGCTGCGGTGCACCACCCCGTCTCCTCTCCCACACAGAGATGTACTGTGTGTAAGTGAGAAGTGCGTATGCGCGTGTGTGTGTGTGTGAGAAGTGTGTATGTGCGTGTGTGTATGTGTGTGTGTGTGCATGTGTGTGTGTGTGAGAAGTGTGTGTGTGTGCATGTGTGTGTGTGTGAGAAGTGTGTAGTGTATGTGTGCGCGTGTGTGTGTGTGTGTGCGCGTGTGTATGCGTGCGCGCATGTGTGTGTGTGTCAGAAGTGTGTAGTGTATGCGTGTGTGTGTGTGTGTGTGTGTGTGTGTGTTTTGGGTTTTAGTTGGGTTTTGGAGGGGGTGCTGAGGCACAGTGCAACCTCCCATGTTTACACAGGAAACATGCAGCTTGGAGAGGGGGTGGTGGGCGGCAATGCCCTGCTAGCCTAAAGAGAAAACACTGTGAATGCTGTACTGTACGCCCACAGAAAAAAACTAAACAGGGAAAGAGAGTGAAGGAGGGAAGTGAGAGTGAAGACGGAGGAGGAGTGGAGAGATGGCAGGAGGGAGAGGAAGAATAAGGAGGAGTGGAGAGATGGCAGGAGGGAGAGGAAGAATAAGGAGAACACACGCTGTAATTCATGTGGATTGAGGGGCCTTTAAATAATAATAAAAATAATCATAAATTGAACATAACTAAACTAGACACTTCCTGCTTTGCTGTGGGCCGTAGGACAGCACAGAGTCACCTTCTTTGACTTTGGGTCCGGATGGCGAGCAGACAAAAACACAAACAGACAAGACGACGCACCACACGCCGCTCGACCCTCAGCATGTCTGCAGCAGGCTAGAGGAGACTTTCTGTGGATTCATGCTGCTTCCAAAGTGTGAACGCAGGCATGTGGAGGAGCAATGACCTTGGGCAGAGAGAGAGAGAGAGAGATTGTGTGTGTGTGTGTGTGTGTGTGTGTGTGTGTGTGTGTGTGTGTGTGTGTGTGTGTGTGTGTATACGTGTGTGTTTGTAGGGTGGGTAGAAACAGCACAGCATGTCAAAGAGGCACACCATGTTCCCCACACAGCACATCATGGAGGGTAGGGGGCGTAGAGGTGGGGGCAGAAGGGCATGCACCATTAGAGGAGCACGCATTTGAGGGGTTTTTTTTCCTGCAGCAAAGACCATGATGAGGGCTGATGGGATACCACATACCTGCCATTCCTCCCTTCAACCTCCTTCAGGATCAAAACCCAGAGCAGAAAAAAAAAAATGTGGTCGGCAGAACTTCCATCAGCTATTCAAATCCCCAAAGTCTTCTCCAACTTTAAGAGATTAGGGGGAGGTAAAGGGGAAGGATTTTTACATAGCTATGAAAAAAATGTCATTCAAGTGATTTCCACTATGACTTTTCGGCCATGTTACGTAATGTAATGTAGGGGAAAGAAAAACCCTCCGGGGGCCTCATGGGCTGGGGATGCTCGAACTCCCCAGTTACTTCCTGGCTTGCTCAACGATAATAAACACCCTCTCAAGCCGCAGAGGCACAAACAAAAGACTTCTGTATGTCTAACCCACGCCGTCTTGCCTTGCCCCTTCCACAACCCAGTGGATGTGAACACGTTGGCTCTAGCAGTTGCTTCGCCTAGGGGCAGGAAAGATAGTCATCTCAAAATGAAAACAATAAAATGGGACAACGACGTTGTATAACAATACGGAAAAAAAACATTATGGAAAATGGGTTTTAGGATTTGGATGATGCAACCAAACGATGATTATTCTTTCTTGATATAATAAAACCATATATCCCAAAGCCGAAGCTTACTCCAAACATACGTTTGATTACCAGTGGCGTACAATCTTTTCATCTCCATTGTTACGATGGTCTGTTATCCAAAATTGTTGTTGCATAACAATACAGAAAAACATTATGGAAAATGGGTTTTAGGGTTTGTAACAGAAGGATATTGACTGATAGTTGTAGTGATTTGTCATTTACGTGCGGTTAAGTATTACCAATATCCCAAAGCATACCCCAAACATACCGTTTAATGACCAATGGCATACCATGTTTCTCCATCAATATGATGGTCTGCTGGAAACCAAATAATGGCCAGAGGTCCTCAAATGTTTGAGTTATTATGACTATAAACAGCCTTGTGTTGTGATTAGGAAGAGGATGGCCCTGTGTGTTATGCTATTTCTTGGTATTGCATAATAAGCAAGGAGATCATGTTCTCAGATGCAGCTCCGGTTCATATGAGAGAGAGAGAGAAAGAGAGAGAGAGAGAGAGAGAGAGAGAGAGAGAGAGAGAGAGGGGTGAGAGAGAGGGGGAGAGAGAGGTGGGGGGGGGGGGGAGAAGAAAGGTATCCTAAAAACACTTCAAAGAAATCAAAAGAACAAGAAAGGCTGCAATGGGGGCAGTCACAACATAGCACCTACCCTGAAGTCGAAAAAACCCCCCAAGAGAACGGCAGACAGAGGGAGAGGAAGAGAATGTGAGTGAGAAAGGTATAGTAAAAACATTTCGAAGAACTCAAAAGACCAAGAAAGGCTGCAATGGGCCAGTTGCAACACAGCAGCTACCCGCAAGTCACTAAAACTCCCAAGAGACTTTTCTTCCTTCCATCTCTCCATCCCTCCATCCCTCCTCTGCTGCTGAGGGAGCACACAGGGGCAGGGCGGGCCTCCACACACCCTGCCCTCTCAACAACACGCAATTACCCATGATTACAGGGGGCACCGTGGAGGCAATTTCATCATAAAAGACCAACTCTCCCATCTGCAGCCCAACAATATCTGTGACCTCGTTGGCTTACTGACTCGCTGGCTGGCTGGCTGGCGGAAAGCGTAGGGGTGAGGGGCAAAAAGCCACGCGCATTTTCAAGCAGATGCTTCCAGAAAGAACAGGAACATGCCAATGGGCTGGCTGGCTGGTCTGGTGGCCTTTCACCACCTAACAAACAAATAAAGCCCTGGCCTGTGCAGGACGGGTGGGGGTGGGGGTGGGGGTGAGATGAGGTGGTGGGATTGGACAAGGGGACGCTGGGATCAAATCAATGGCCGTCACATCATGCCTCCAACACAAGGGATGAGTGGGAGCATGCCAAGCCCACATGGATCAATACCTTGTCCAGCCCTCAGAGCCTCCTGAGACAGTGTCCCTCAGCTGTCATCTGTCCCATGCCTGCGTCAGCTCCACTCAAAGGCTTGTGACCATTGACTATAGCACTTCACTGGACTTTGGTATGAGGGAGCCTGTGTGGGAAAAGGTTGGTCTGCACACTGCAGTGCACTTATACTCCAAAAAATAACTTTATTGATTTGAAAAACATACAATGTTTCCATCCCATGGATCTTCATAAAGCATTCAGCTGTGGCCTAAAGGTTTGTTAGTTTCCAATCCCACCCTTACCTCTCCCTACACCTCCATCCATGGCTGAAGGAAGTGCCCTTCAGCACTGCACCAACCCCAACACGTAAACCAATACCCTGTACAGAACTGTTAAGTCCCTCTGGTAAAAGCATCAGCTGACTGTAGTATAATGTAATGCATATGACAAAGTCGGTTACATCTCTAATGACCAATAGCCTGTTGGTCATAGTTAACTGCAATAGGCAAACTGGATACGTTCTAGCATTAGTTTTGTCGTGTTGGTCACGAAACTAAGGGCTGTGCACTTTTTGGCAGACCCTGCTGTATGGCGTGATCCCCGGTCATTCAGATTCAGAGCACGCACGTATACGCACACACTCGGTGGGGAAGGAAGGGTAAGGTCCACAGACATTGTTCCATTGTGTCCTTTGACTGTTGCATTTTCAACTGCTGCCAAGGTAGCCCTTGGAGCGCTCGCCGGGCTTTGCCAAGACCATTCTAGCACCCCTATTGCTGCTCCGCTAGCGTAGCCGTGAATGCTCCCTGCTAAGTGCACGAGTTGTCATGCAGGTCACCTAGACACACGGCGCTAAACGCTGAAGGTCACTCGATTGTGGCGCTGAAATGGCCCATGTAGTTCAGCTTCCCCAACATTTAACAAGGGAAACGAGCATTGTCAAGGCAGGTGGCAAAACACAATTGAATGTCAAATCAGTTAAATAAATAATAATAATAGATTTTAATTGGAGCTCCTTTCAACATGCCCAAACAGTAATATAAACTAATAAGCTTAGTGCAGTCAAATGAAGGTCAAATGGTTTTCAGTTGAATTAACCCTATTCAGACTGGGCTTTTTTGGCATTCTTAGGCCTGGGGGGGCTCTTTTGACCCCCCCCCCTTCATAACTCATGAACGGAATACCGTATGAGCACCAAACTTGAGGGAGATGATCTACATATGGAAATCTATGAATGACATCATTTTGGCGTCATTATGTGGTACTATGACGTCATTATGACATCATAATCTGATTTTAATGCCAAAAATCGTCATAATGTATTTTCCATCAAAAGTAGGTAATGCACTTAAATTATAATGATTATATGCTTCAGACCACTTAAATGCTCACAAAAGGTGTCTGATGCTAATGGAAATAACAAAAAATGATGAAAAGGAACAATAATGAGACTTAGATCAGTGATTTTTGGTCGGACATACCCATCAGAAAACCGTTGCCATGGCCACGGCAAAAGTGATAAACCTAATCTCTTGATACTAAATTGTAGCCAACTAAATTCTAGGAAAAGTCACCAAGTTTCGTAGTCATAGCTCAAGTCGT